>NC_056745.1:294891859-294904359 GCF_019279795.1 Protopterus annectens
TGTCTGCATGTACAGCTGCAACTCTAACCACTACACTATCTTGGTTTGGAAATTTCACCTGTCTATTTTCATTTAGCTCCTATGGGATGTTTAAGCTATGCTAAGGGGACAGCTATAATGTACATACCCACTTAGCTATGCTTAAACATTCCTTAGGGTATTACAAATAAGTGCATATTATTTTTATATTTGTATGTTATATGGGTGTGTATTGTGGTGTTCTGACAGCTACTTGGGACTGTATTTGTTAAATACTGGCACTGATTAAGCTTTCTGGTTTCTATTTGTGTTTCATGCTGATGCATGACATGTTCTCCATCAACTTTGTGTGTTTGTGGGGCTGTGCTTGTGGTTTTTAACTGCTTTTTAACTGTTGGGGGATTTATAACCTGTCATGTGGACATTTGTACACATTTCTTGCTTTTGCAGGATGCAGAAGTGCCGTATGATGCTTTAGCAATACAGGGGGTGTGTCACAGAAGTTGTAACACACCCCTTCTATTGCTTTACTCTTGCTGTTTTAATTTCAGTGTCTGCGGACACTGAAATACTGGCATAATATTAGAGCAAAGCTCTAATATTATGTCAGTACGGCTTAGAAAGTGCTGTATGGCACTTTCTGAGCACAGGAGGCGTGTTTAGTGTCTGTGCACTGCTCAGACACACCCTCTGTGCTCCTACATGGATCGTGTCCGTGTAGAGAATACAGCAGCATGCATTCATGAATATGCAAGGCATGCTGCTGTTCTACATGGGCACGATCCGCTCCGTGCAGGAATAGCACTATTCTTGCATGGAGTTTAATGAATCCTGGGGTCTATGTTCTATGATCGATGTGTACAGTCTGACTGTTAAATGAATCTTAGTGATGTATATAATAAGAAATCATGTAAAGAATTGTGTAAATAATTATTTGTTTTATTTTGTTTTATGCTTCTTCCTATATATAAAATTTCAATACAAATATTTAAAAAGCCAGCTATAATGAAGTCCTATGAAATATTTTACTTTTGCATATTTAAAAATAAATAGCTCAATCCTCTATGTTAGATTGATATCTAATCGCTCTTGTAACAACATTTGAGAACAAATATATTTATATGAAAGTAGGGACCAGGATTCACAAACATATGCACACTGTGTGTGTGTGTGTGTGTGTGTGTGTGTGTGTGTGTGTGTGTGTGTGTGTGTGTGTGTGTGTGTGTGTGTGTGTGTGTGTGTGTGAAGGATAACTACTGTCATTATCATCAGGATACCAAGTAGTCAATTATTTTCAATAAGATGGCTCAGTAGATGGACAAGGTCATTCAACTGCAACCAAATTACAAAATGTGGCAGTAATGGTATTCTAGGCAGCATTGGATAGACGGAGAGAGGTACCCATTGTACTTTAATTCAGCCAAAATGATTAAGAAGACTAGGATAGGACACTCTGATTGCTACCACTATGGGTACAGGTAAGAGACAGTGATTGCTAACAGGATGACTATAGAGGTTGGAGACAAAAATTACATGTGTTTTATGGGGCAAAGAAGCATACCTACATACATACCTCTCAACTGCCCCTGATTTTGCAGAATGTCCCTGATTTTCCCTCATACTTTTGCCATCTTTCATAAAATTTTTGATTTTTTTTGGTAAATCACTAAGCATTGTATTCGATCAGTAATGGAAGACACAAGTTTCATACTTCATGTTCTTCAGAAAATGCACATTTATGCAAAACCTGTTGTACTATTAACTTTTAAGTAGATTAGAGTAATATTTAGAAATTGTCCCTCAGTTTGATTATTTGTCCCTCATAATTTATGGCTCTGTGCAGAATTCTTGAGCAAAGAAAGTCACGATGCATATAATTCCCAGATGTGTGTTACCATTAATTCTTGCAATTTATAAAACTTCCTATATCCCTTTGATTATCTCTCTCTGTCCATAACCCTTGCTATATTTTACTATAGATTTATTTCCTTTATGTATGCAGTAGCCTACATTTCTTTATGCTGAAATATAGGCTGGTGTCCAATAACAAATAGTGTTTAAAAGAGTAGAAGAAAGCTGTCCACAGGTAGTAGAAGGGTTCATAGAAGAAGTAGAATATGCTGGACATGCTCATCACATCTGTAGTGCACAGAGAGATGGGATGATATGCTGTTGTGGGTGCAAAGCAGGGTCAGCCTTAGGCTGATTGGAACAATTGCATGTAATAGAGCCCGCTTGATTACCAATACTGCAGAGAGAGCCAGCTGCATGACCTGTTGTAGGAGGAAGAAGTGTCTCACTGACCAGGACCCAATTTAGAGGTAAGAGTTTAGTGTGAAGCAAGGCATTTTAGGACATGTAGACTTACTCCCTGTGTAGACAGCCTCACTAGTGAAGCGTATTACATATTCCTAAATCCCTTGCAACCTTTCTTTGTAGTGAGTTAGTGGTATGTGGATGGTATTGAGATGGAAGAAAATGTGAGCTGTTTTTTTTTTCTTTTGACAATCAGGTACACATAAACACTTTTTTTCTTTTCTCTGGCAGATAAAACGAGACAGTTGTGATTTGGAAGTTCAGCATTGACACCACTGTCTCTAGGTACTTACTGTATTTCTGTGTCACAGTTTGGTCTGTAGTGCTCTTCATAAACTATCTGATTTTCTGGAAAATAACTGAGGACTGCAAAGTCACATAAAAAGATTGGGTTGCATTGTCTGTTTTTCAGTTGTGATAGCCTTCAAAAGGTACATGCTAATGCAACACCTATTATTCTGGCAACCAGTTTATAAAATGAGCAGTACTTGAAATCTGCCCCTGATTTTTGGCTGTTATCAAATGTAATAATAATGAACATTGTGCAAAGACATGCAGAGTCTTACTCTTGTGGTACCTTGGTATACAGAAAGTTGCTGTGACCCAGCTGCTTGCCAGCCTTGTTTCTGACCAAGACATTTTGCCTTGAAGCTACTCATTTGCATTATCTGTAACTATTACAGTTACTGCATCCGGATCCATTGAGTTAGACAACCCAGTGTTCATCGTTTTTACTGGCTAGGTAGAAACCACATTAGTCTATGGGGTGAAGCTGTTTGGTTGAATTTGCCACTGTTCCTGATTTCCTTATTGACCCTACAAAGTCTGTCACTTTTACATTTATTTTTGCACAGTGTGACTACTGCACTACTCACATCTCAATCTTTTATCCATATCCTAGTTTATCACCTTTTTCTAGCCTAGTTATTTTCATCTTAAACTATCCTATACCCCTTCACCTGTACTGGACAGTATGAAATCTCAGTCAGCTGTCTTATACCCCTTCATCTGTACTGGTCAGTGTGGAATCGTAGTCAGTAGTTTCCCCTTCTGTGTCCAGTCTGATGACATCAGTGTTTTTGAGGCAGTGTAGTAAATGCCTAATGCTTACCAAAACTCTTTATTGTTACCTCACAATGATTCAGTATGTGAGAGGTGTAATTATTTTCTTAACTTGGAGGCTACCTTCTCACCTCAGAACACATTCAATAAGCACAACACTTATACATGTACAGTGCAGAGCACTTGCACTAAACCAGCTTATTCTGAGATTGCTAACAGAACACTGCCTGAGCCTCACAGGCTAAAGACTAAGAAACCTCAGACATTAATATACATGGAAACACACCCACCTTTACCCTTCACACCTACACATGAGATGCATAACTCTGAGTCACATGACTTATGCCCTACTGAGATTGCATCAAACAATGATAACGTTTTAGCAATAGGTGACTCTATTGTAAGGCATAATAACACCATACTCACCAGGCTGGATATGAATAGGGTGATAATTAGCTGTCTTTCTGAAGCCAGGATTTGGAATGTCACAAGGGCTATTACACCCCTCCATCCTGACAAATATGATTATGACCTGATAGTGGCTTGTGTTCAGGTGAACAACTTAGATACTCTACCCAGAGGGACATGCAGAAGGATATGATTGTGCTTGCTATGCATGTATTTGAGGCAGGAAAGATACAGTTTTTAAGCGGTGTTTTGTCATCACCTGAATGCTGTCATGATTCAAAGACAAGATAATTGGCTTTAATAATTGGCTATGTAGTTGGTATCATTCTCTCTGGGATCTAGTGTGTGTTATCTTGGGATGAGATGGCTGACAAGTATTCCAGCTTTGCCAGGGATGGCCTTCACACTCTCTTAGCAAGGCTTCTGCATTCTGGGTAAAGCTTTTGCTCTTATTATAGTGCCTTTTTAGGTGGAGTCCATCTGATGCACATTCCAACCCAGTAAATTCTAATTTGGAGTACATTCAGGTTCTACTCAATGCCAGGAATCTTAACAACAAGGCTTGAACTTTAGGCTTTCTTAGGTTCATAGTTAGGTTCATAGGTAGGCACTAGGCTATCTGCCTGAAGGCATTTATAAGCCTAGCCAGAATGTGTTGGCTTTCGCCGTCCCCTTAGATTAGTTCCCTGTGCCTCTGTCCAGCAGAGCCACTGAAGTGATCCCCAGGGTAAACTTTCTGTCTCCCATCCACTCGTCAAAGTTTCTCTTGAAGAGTGTTAGCGAGGAGCTCTGCCTAATGTAGATTGGAATCTTGTTCCAAAGCACGGGAAGTCACTGGGACAGGAATCTATCCCTCCAGCACGTCCTATTTATTGTTGTGGTGAGGTTTAGATCCCCTAGAGTGTGTCGCTCGAGGGGATAAGGTTTTCTTTAGGTGGAGCATGTCCATCAATTCCGGGTTGGACATGGCCATGCATGTCAGGCAGAGATCACCTCTGAGTAGGTGGTATGCAACCGAGAAAGTTTCTTCAGTCTAGCTGCATAGGGCATCTGTTTGAGGCCAGTGATCTTCTTGGTGAGGTACTTCTGTGGTATTTCCAGCTATTGCAGGTGTGTTGTAAGGTACATTCCTAATGGGGCATTGTACTCTATGATGGGTCTGATGAGTGATGAGTAGAGGGGCACAATGACCTCTTTTGATCTGGATGCAAACCCATTTGTGATAAGGTGGACCATGTAGAAGGAGTTTCTAACCACTTTGGCAATTTGATTATCAAAGAAGAGATTACTATCTACTTGGGTCCCCAGATCCCTTATTACGTCTTCCGTATTTAGGAGACTACCACATATGTGGTAGTTTGTGGATACTTTGTTTTTTCCAAAGGGGATAACTATGCACTTTTTGGCATTTAGCTTGAGGCCATGATTTTGACACCAGGTATCCGTCTCGGTGAGACCCTTTTGGAGGATGTCTGTGTCAGCCAGAGAGTCAATTATAGCCCCTAGTTTGCAGTCATCTGTGAACTTGGTTAGCCATAGTCCTCCTGTGCTTGCCTGTACCTCTGAGAAGTATATGCTGAACAGGAGGGGTCCTAGGACTGAGCCCTGGGGAATGCCACTTGTAACCGGTTTAGTCAGACCTAGCTCCCACAACTCTTACCATGTGGATTCTGTCTGTGAGCCAGCTGGCAACCCATCTTGTGACGTAGGGGTTTATGTTCAGGCTGGTGAGCTTGTCTATAATACCAGAATGGGGAATGGTGTTGAAGGCCTTTGTGAGGTCTAGGTAGGCTGTGTGTACCACTTTTGCCTCATCTATAGCCTTGGTAACTGTCTCAAAGAAGTCCACCAGATTTAGGAGGCACAATCTGCCCTTAACAAAGCCAAACTGGGTAGAGTCCAGTGTTTGGAGGTTCTTAATGTCTCTGTTAATGAGTTCCATGATGATGAACTCCATAGCCTTACAGACCAAGCAAGATAGGCTTATAGGGTGATAGTTCCTGGGGTCTGTTGTGGCTCCACCTTTGTGGACCGGAATAACCATTGCTGTGCGCCACTCTATGGGTACATAACCTGTGGAGAGGCTGAGTTTGAACAGTGTGTTTAGGTGAGGGGTTAGTTCATCTTTGAACTTGTGAAGGACGCAGCCTGGGACACCATCTGGTCCCACTGATGTTGTGTTTTTAGCTTTGGAGAGGGCTGTTTTAACCTGAGTGTCTGTGATTTCAGGGGCTCTACATTCTTCTGGTATGGTTATCGGCCCTTTCGGGGGTGAGAGGGGGGGTGAAGTTTGCGTTGAACCTGTCTGCCAGGATGTTGGTGATATCGGTCAGTTCAGTGTATTTTGTGCCATTCTGCACTAACTCCGAGCAGATCTGAGCATTGCCACTTAGATTCTTGACATAGCTAAAGAATGCCTTGTGCTTATCTTTGGAGTCCTTGACAAATTTTCTTTCAAAGCTCACATTGGAAGATTTTATGAGGGATCGTAGTTTTTTGCTGATACAGATCAGGGATGTCTTCCCTTCTTGGGATTTTACTCTTTTTCTGTACTAGTTTCCTCCTTCTATTGTATAGCTTGTTTATGGCAGGAGTCCACCAGACTTGTTTCCCTTTCTTGGAGGAGTGAGTCTTGGTTTTGCTTGTGATAGCATGATCCATGCATTCTTGTAGGTGCCCGTAGAATGCATTAGTAAAGGATTTTGCAGCTTGGACAGCGTTATACTTTAGCATGGGGACTTAGAAACTTTCCACCTCGGTCTTAAGTAATGTGAAGTTTGCTTTTGAAAAGTTTTTCACGGTTGTTTCCTTGTCCGGGGGTGGGGGCAGAATGTGGATATCCAAAGTGATTTGTTTATGGTCAGATCTAACCAGCAAGGGGTTGACCTTCTGTGTGGAGCACTGGTCGCCCATGTTGGTGATGGCCAGGTCCAATATGTTGTCACCTCTGGTGGGAGTGTTGACCAGTTGATCCAGGCCATTTGAGTTTATAAATTCTAGGAAATGTTGGGCAAGGGAGTTAGTACTTGAGTAGTTCTCTCAGTTAATGTTTGGGTAATTGAAATCACCCAATATTAGGGTGTTTGTAGGATCTTTATATTTCCCAGTGTTTCCAGAAATGCGGAATGGGGGTCCTGGGACATGGTGGGTGATCTGTAGCAAGCTACAATTTGAATTACAGTTGTGCCCATTGTTAAACCCAAATGAAAAGAGATGAAAGTGAACCGTCGTCACAAAAACCATACAGTTTGTTCACTCTGCAGACCAAATGAGGGTATGAGACCCAAGCAATGCAATTCCAAATGAAAAAAGTAGAAATAATCCAAGAATGAATATAGTTGGTTTATTAACGCTTGTAAACAACAAAACTGCGTTTTCGAACTTCTTCCTCAGAACGAACACAATTTCTGATACAACACATTGAAAAAACACACACCTTTTATACATCAATCAATTAGGAAGTTTGAATAATTAATGCTAATTGATTAATTGATTAAAATGGTTAAAATCAATTTTAATTCAAAGTTGTAGTTTAAAATCTAAATGATATTAAAATGTTGAATGAATGAATTTGGTATACGTTGTGTAGTTCAATTGATTATAATAAAGGACATATTGATACAAAATTGATTAAAAAATGATTAAAAAATGTATATATATATATGGCATAGTACTATTAAAAAGGTAATACCCTTTTTAATAGTACTATGCCATATATATATATACATTTTTTAATCATTTTTTAATCAATTTTGTATCAATATGTCCTTTATTATAATCAATTGAACTACACAACGTATACCAAATTCATTCATTCAACATTTTAATATCATTTAGATTTTAAACTACAACTTTGAATTAAAATTGATTTTAACCATTTTAATCAATTAATCAATTAGCATTAATTATTCAAACTTCCTAATTGATTGATGTATAAAAGGTGTGTGTTTTTTCAATGTGTTGTATCAGAAATTGTGTTCGTTCTGAGGAAGAAGTTCGAAAACGCAGTTTTGTTGTTTACAAGCGTTAATAAACCAACTATATTCATTCTTGGATTATTTCTACTTTTTTCATTTGGAATTGCATTGCTTGGGTCTCATACCCTCATTTGGTCTGCAGAGTGAACAAACTGTATGGTTTTTGTGCCCATTGTTAGTTGCACGTGGATTATCTCTGAAGCATCGTGCTGTGCCACTAACCTGGAGGTGTGGATATCCTTGATGAATATAGATATGCCCTCACCTTTTGTATTTCGGTCCAGATTCTGTGGCCGAAATGTATGGTATGAGTTGTAGCCTGGTAGTGCTGGGTTGCTCTCTGGAGCCTTAAACCAAGTTTCTGTTACTTCACATATATCGATTTTCTCCATACTGAGGAGTGCCTTGAGTGTGTGCATTTTGAGGTTTAGACTTCTGGCATTGAGTAGCATTACCCTCAGTTTTTTGTTACTTGTGCTATTTATGGTGGTGGGTTTGTCTTTTGAGCCTTGCCTAAAAAAGGCACTAAGGGGGTGGCAAGAGCCTTGGCCAGTATTCGAAAGCCTAAGGGTGACAGGTGCAAGCAGTTTCTAGCAAAGCAGCGTGGCTTATCAAACATGTAATCCCAGGCGGACAGACACTGGATCCCCTTTGAATGACACCAGAAACTTAGCCAGTTGTTGAAATTGATAATTCTTTCTTTATACCGTGGTATCATTCTTGGTGAGGGCAGGATGCTACTCAGGGTCAGGGTCATACTGGCCTGGGCTACATGATCAGAGAGCTCTTCCATGTCTCTTTCCATGTAGTCTAGAGAGGTACGGTTCAGATCATTCACAACAACATGGACAATGACAGAGTCATATTTGTACTTATTCTGAAGTGACCTGAGTACTTGTGTTATGTGGCGGATCCTGGCATCCGACAGGCAGCTAACAGTAACCTTCTTCTTACTCAGCCTAGTGAGTGGGACGTTAGTGTGCCTGACTATAGAGTCACCTATTACTAGCATGTTCGGTATATTATTTTGCCTTAAGGGCTATGATTGCATGGTACTCCGGTTTTGTGTAGTATGTGTTTCATGATTTGTGTTGGGGGGTGGAGGTTGCTTGGATGTCTGCTTTGGAGGTCTCTGTTGCTTTTGCAGATTTTTATTTAGAGCCTCCGAGTATGTTTTCGTGTATTTATGTGTGTTTTTGCCAGTGCTGGTTTAATGGGTCTATGAGACTGGTGGTGTGATGCAAGTATTTCCCTTCTCCCCTTGACTGTCTGATCCAGCCTTCGGTTGAGAGTGCTTAGCCTCCAGTTTGGCTGTATAATTGCATCGCTCACATGTATTAGTGTTTGGTGGTAGGAGGAGAGGGTGGTCTGTGTACATGAGGCAGTTGTAACATATCCTCAAAATGCCCAGATTCACCAGTTGGACTGGAGAGTACACCTGAAACTGCCCTTTGGACATGCCTGGATAGGTACAGTGAACTGTTTTATTGAATGGCTGGTAAGGTCGAATAAAGAGCTTTGTCCCTCTGTGCAGTATAGGAGGGTCTAGTGCTAGGGTTTATAAGTGCTTGCTATGAGTTTTGAGCAAGTGCCGGGCTGAGAAGTGAATGGCTTGAATGCTTAAGTTGAAAGTTTGTCTTGTTCCAAGGGAAAAAATTGAAGAAGGGACTTTGTGGAGCCAGGAATAGTTATAATCTAGCTAACCAGTGTTACCCGCTGCTCAGAACCGGGCAAATGCTTATAACAGGGAAATGAAAGAGATAGAAATGATCCCAAAATGGCCAATAAACTACTAAGTTCTGGGCTGAAACCACTCCTCCAGGGACAGATAGGCTGCTCAAAGCTCCCCTCTCTCACAGCTGAACAGAGAAACTTCCTTCTATCCAAGTAAGGTATGGGCAAACACAGATATTTGTAACACAGCCATGAATTCAGCACTTAACCTGAAAACTGGACTATTGGACTATACTAGCTTACAAAGGAAGAAAACGAGTATATATATATATATATATATATATATATATATATATATATATATATATTTTTTTTTTTTTCAGAAAATAAAGCAGATACAATCAAAAAAACCCTTTAAATGCACAGAAAAGAATACTTATTGTTATATATCTCAGATAAGAGTTGTAGTCAATGTCCCTAGTAATAAAGTAGGAAGAAACGCAAATACTGTAAAAGCAGATGAATAAAGTGCGATTTTTTTTGTATATACATATATATATATATATATATATATATATAAAACAATAGAAAATGAACAAACTGATTTAAACAAGTTACCCAATTAACCAGAAAAAGCTCAAAACTGAGCCCTGTTTCAGCAGTCTTCAATCAGACAAGTTCTAACTGCACACTCCTGCTGCTAGGGTGCAGAGGAACCTTCTTGCAACTTGAACACATTTATATTTGTATAGTTACACAAACATGGCTTCAGAGAAGTGAAAGCACTCCTTCTATTCAAGAGTATAATGCCTATCACGTCTTCAGACCCACTGGCAATTGCTGAGGAGTATCAGTATTTGTCAAAAACATCTTCACCTCATGTCAGATTCCTTGGGACACCACATGTGAACTCCTAGAAGTCCAAAAGCACCCTAAATAAGACTAATTACCACTTCATAACTAGCTATAGATCACCCTCCATGTCTGCTGAGTATGATAGGTATCCTAACACATTAGCTGAAATTCACATTAAAGTCAAGTCCTTTCTACTGGGAGACTTCAATTATCCATAATAAACTGGCTGACCTACACTGCCAATGGTCAGTATGTCCAGTGCATCGTTGATATTATAAATGCTAACATTCTCTTTCCCAAATAGTTAACCATCCTACTAGGGCTTCCAATATCCTGGATCTAGTCCTCACAAACATGGCCACTTCTTGCACAACTCCATATGTAGCATCATGTCTTGTTAAATCAGACCACAGTTTAGTGACCTTTTCCTTTAAAAGTGACGGCCCTTCCCCTGTAAATAGCTCTGTTTTTAGGGACTTTTCAAAAGCAAACTTTCCTTAGTTACTTGATGACTTGTCAGGCCAGAAGGGCATTATTGCCCATACTTGAAATAATGGTATGCATGTTTTATACATATTAAATAAATTCTCATGTAATCCTTCTCTGAAAGATTCTGTTGCCAAAGCTATTACCTATGCCTCAGACTTCTACTCCCACTTAAATAGTTGTATTGATAAGGCGGTCCCTATCCGCAACAAATATATTGAGAGGTTTAAAAAACAAATACCAGTGGTGGAATACCAATATTAATAAATTATATAACAAGAGAAAGAAAATAATTAATGCTTATAAGAGGTCTAATTTTACCTACCCTTAGAGTACACTTAAGCAAACTAATAATTAAATTAAGAGATCCATTAAGGATCTCAAAGCTGAGTATGAATTTAAAATGTTGAGTATGGACTTAAAATAGCCATTAAAACCAAAAATAACTGCTAATCTTTCTTTAACTATGTCAGGAAGTTGGAAACTAACACCCTAAAGTGTGTGGAGCTAGTTCACAATAATACTACAGTCTCTGACCCAAAGGAAATGGATAATATCCTAGCTAACAAATTCTAGTCCATCCACAGTTATAGCTATTCCACAGGTTCTATCCATACCTCTCAATTGTCCATATTTTTGCAGGATGTCTAGATTTTTGCCTCATATTTTTGGTCTATTCCTAATAAAATTTGTGGTTTTCTGGCAAATCACTGATATAATCTGAGAACTGATATCACTAAATAATGTCATACATTTGACTTTCAGACTTCAAATCCTTCAGAAAATGTATGTTAACACAAATGCTGTTACTCTAGTAGCTTTCCAAGTTTAAAAGAGCAATATTTAAAGTATGTCCCTATTTTGGGCCTTTGTCCCTTTATTTTGTCAGGCTTTGTCCAGATTTCTTGCAGTAAGGGGTTCAGAGGTATGGTTCTATCATCCTAGCCACCCCCTTTAATTACTATAGAATAAGTTCTCTCAGCCCTTTTAAAAACTACAAATACTTCATCCATGGACCCCAACAACATACCAACTTGCCTGAGTATTAATGCCAAATATGGCCTTTCTGGCCCCCTACTTAACCTGTTTAATCTAAGACTCTCCACTGGCTACATTCCTAAAGCCTGGAAAACTGCTATTGTAATGCCATTACACAAGGGTGGTCCACCATTGGACCCTGGTAACTATAGATCCATTAGTCTCACTAGCCTCATATGTAAACCAAATGGAGCACATTATGTCAGACTTCATTAATTTGGACAATGAAAAGCTCTCAATCATGGGCCCTCATCAATTTGCCTTTATCAAAGGAAGGCCTTGTCTGTTTAACCTCTTTAATTTATTTTAAAAAGTAATAGAAACAGTGGATAATGGTTATACAGTGCATACAGCATATCTAGACCTGACTAAGCCTTTTGACACTATTCCCCATTCAAGCATTATTGATAGACTTGTAAATCTGATTATAAATCCTTATATTGTGCAATGGATAAATAACTGTCTGCCTGACAGAACCCCTGTGGTTAGAGTAGCAGGTGCCACTTTTCAAAGCAAAACAGTTACCAGCTTATATTTTTCATGCTTTCAGACCAACAATTCTGGCTTATGGTTAACTAAGTTTGCAGATGACTGTAAGTTGGGTGCTGTTATTTGATCTTCAACTGACTCATAATTGCTCCAATGGAGCTTAGACCATGGTAACAACTGACTGGTTTCAAATGAAATATATAAAAATGTAGCATA
>NC_056745.1:294909359-294939359 GCF_019279795.1 Protopterus annectens
AGGCAGCAAATTGATCTCAAACCAGTTTGAATAAGTGTCTACCAATTCTAAGTAATGCTGATTGTTCCACTCAAATATTTCAGCGGCTACTGTTGACCAAGGTATTTCAGGAATTTGGCTTACCTGAAGTGGCTGTTTTTGCAGTTTAGAACTGTTGCACAGTGAACAAGAAGAAAGCACTTTATCAATGTTTATCACTAGAAAAGGTCAAAATACTAGTCCTCTCACCCCTCTTTTAGTAGAATCAGAACCTAGGTGGCCACGATGTGAAATCTGAATGTATTCATGTTGTAAGAAAATAGGAACAATAACTTCTGGATGTTTGAAAATGATACCATCTTCCATCAGCATCTCATCTCTGTATGGAAAGTATGGTTGGACTTCTGGAGGTACACGTTTTCTTTGACAGCCATTCTACATTGATGAAGTGGTTGAGCTTTTGCAAAATTGGATCAGTCTTTGTATGTTCTCTTGCTCATCAAGTCTTGTGGTAGAAAAATGATGCACTTTCATGACAGCAAAACCAACATTTTCTGCATCAAGCTGTTCTGTGGTATTTCTGGGCAATCTGGATAAGGCATCAGCCAGATAAAGAAGTTTATCTTTTGTATAGACCACTTTGAAATTGTACTTTTGCAATTTGAGCATCATTCTTTGCTGTCTTGCTGGGGCTGAATGCCCAGGCGTCTTTAAAATAGTGACTAGAGGATGATGGCCAATTTCTATCTGGATAGCTCGGCCATAAATATAATCATGGAACTTCGAACA
Organism: Protopterus annectens; assembly: GCF_019279795.1. Taxonomy (NCBI): domain Eukaryota; kingdom Metazoa; phylum Chordata; order Ceratodontiformes; family Protopteridae; genus Protopterus; species Protopterus annectens. Next base: position 294,910,128 of record NC_056745.1, read on the forward strand.
TGCGAACACAATTGCCAAAAGTTCCTTCTCCATTTTAGCATACTGCATCTCAGTTTGGGTAAGGATTCTAGATGCATAGGCAACAGGTCTGCCCTCTTGAAGAATAACTCCACCGAGACCGAACTTTGAAGCCTCACAGGAAAGAACTACTGATTTGTGGATGTCATAGTATCTTAATGTAGGTGGGTTAGCACTTTGCTGTCTGAGGTTATCAAATGCTCTCTGGTGTTGTTCTAACCATAAGCAGGCAACATTTTTGCATGTCAGCTCTCACAAAGGTGCTGATAATTCACTAAAGTCAGGGATAAATTTGCCCAGATAATTAACCATACCAAGAAAATGCTGTAGGGCTTGGACATTGTCTGAACCTGGCAACTGAAGAATGGCTGTTTGTTTAGAAGGGTCTGGTTGTAAGTCTGTACTGGTAAATAAATGACTTACATAAGTAACTTATGGCACTCTAAATTTGCACTTCAGAGAATTGAGCTTTAAATTCACTTCACATTCTCTTTCCAGAACTTTCCCGAGGTTTTTATTATGCTCTGCTTCACCATTACTTCCAACCAGTAAATCATCAACTACTATTGCACAGAGGTAGCTTGAAAAAAATTGCTGCATTTCATGCTGAAAGACTTCACTGGCAGAATTTATTCCAAAAGGCATCCTGAGGAATCTGTATCTACCAAATGGGGTATTAAATGTAATCAGTAGTGAAGATTTGTGGTCAAGATCAATTGCCAAAATGAACTCTTTGCATCTAAGACAAAAAAACAGTGGCATTTGGCATAAGAGTTACAATCTCCTTGACTGTATGCATAGGATGATGAGGTCTTTTTAATGCCTTGTTCAAGTCTCTTGGGTCAATGCATATTCTGATTTCATCTGAAGTTTTCCTATGAGCAGCTACCACGGAAGACACCAACTCATTTGGCTTTGTGACTGGACAGTTCACACCTTAGTGCACTATTTTGTCTAACTGGACCTTGACTTTGTCCTGCATAGCTATTGGAACTCTCCTTGCTAGTCTGACCACTGGACTGACCTCTGGGTCTACTTTCATGGAGTACACAATTGGAAATTTGCCTGTCTTGTCATCAAACTCTTTGAGATAATTGCACTGTAATAAAGCACACACTCTCCAAACACTTTGCACACTCTGAGATACTTCTAATGGCTTTGGCCAATGTGAAATAGTAGTTTGTGCCCAAAACATAGTCTTTTATTAAAAATAATGCAGTTCCCTTGCCCTTTAAGCTGAATTTGCCATTTTATTGTACTCGTTAAGATGTTTTAATCTCTTGTCATTCTCATTATACTTTGTTTGTGCCTGTTTTACTCTAAACATGCTTGTTATGCAAACCAAAGGTAATTCTGAGCCCCATATGAATATTTCTGCTAGTTTTATTACACATCATAGTTTTGAACATTTCGTTTAATTAATAATACATTTTGTGCCTTTTGCTTGGTTAATAATATGTTTTGTGCTACTCATTTGATTAATAATGCGTTTTGTGCCTTATAAATGCTCTGTTTCATTTTCTTTGCCAGATAAATCATTTTTGCAGTTTTCATTCCCTTAAGTTAATTTCTGGCCCTTTTTTGTTTGTCTGAGCTCCATTTCACTCAATCTGCTCAATTTGCCTTCACCTTCAACTCTGCAGCTCATGGCTTGGAGATGTTGTTCTCTTAATCTCAGTTCTGACACCATGTTGCTCATCTGATCAGGATAAAACAGACATGCATTCATGTGTTCAGTTCAAGCAGCTTTATTACACACAAACACTTCAGAGATAAGGCCTTGTAACTTAAACTTAAATAAACTTATAAACAAACTGACTACCACACTCATATATGTTAATACTCTGGCTGTTCTCTCAAAATGGCACTGCTGCCTGCACATGCTCACTATTTATATGCACGTGCTACATCTGGAAATGCTTTTTAAAGGTACATACGCATGCTCTGATCTACAAGTAGTATTTAGTATTGTCTGAGGCATGGAATTCCAGGATTTTGATATTTGGATGGAGAACAGAGAGTCTCCATAGCTATTATTGGATTTAGTTACTTTAAGTAGGTGTTTGTTGGTGGATCTTAGTGATCTACATTTGGAGTAGGGCAGAATTAAGTACTTGTGTGCTGGGCAGTAATCAGGATGAAAGATGGAATGAGTGAGCATTAGTTGGTTGTAGGATAGAAGATTAGGCAGTTCAAACCATTGTTGCGTAGCGCTGTGCAATGGTGTGATCTGTAAGGGAGGTTTATAGCATATCTGGCAATTTTATTATAATAGGACTCCAGCTTGTTTAGATGCGTTTTACTGAGATTAGTGAATATTGGTTAGGCGTATAGAAGGGTGGAGAGTAGATGTGTCCTGGCTATGGAATGTCTGGTGGAGTTGTGTTAGATATGGCTTGACTCTGTTAAGTGACCCCAGCTTAATGCTGAGCTTTTTGAAAGTTAGAGCTAAGCGTTTGTCAAATTTTACACTGTTGTCAATTGTGAGGAGAACTATCTGGTTAAGTGACTTGCTCAGAGCCACACAGTAGGTAAAAGTAGATAAAAGCACATATTAAGGACCTGCAACCATGGACAAGCACTTTCCTGCTATCTCTGCATCTAGCTTTGTGGAGATGGGCATGCTGAGGCAATGTAATACTTGCCTTATGTACACTGACAGTCACTTAATTCCAGAACAGACAAATACAGTATGTGGGAGATGTAGTTATATTAACTGGAGGCAGTACTCTCACAGACAGACGCAAAAAATGGCAAACAGATTGTCAGTTTGTCAGTGGCACACACACACTCACAGACACACACACACACACACACACACACACACACACACACACACACACACACACACACACACACACACACACACACAGACACACACACACACACACACACACACACACACACACACACACACACACACACACACACACACACACACACACACCTCATTTACAAAGGACCAGACACATAGCCCTATACGTATGCAGGTGCTCACATTCAACTTACCCATGTGAGCACCTACAGGCACTCGGCTTACACACAGACAAGACAACTCTCACCACAAAACATAAATCAACATCTCATTGAGTCTCAAATCCCAAGCCCATAAGGCGGAACACCACACAACCCGATATTCTGGCAGAGGAGACTTCATTACAGTTAATTGTGTGTCACAGGCTAGGATTTGCCAGATCACACAAACACTCAGGTCACTAAACCCCAAGTACAAGAATGACTCTGTCATAGTCCATGTGGGCATAAATGACCTGAGACTTACCTCCCTGGGTTATATGAAGAGAGACATAACTGAGCTCTCAGTATATGCGTCACAGGCAGGTATGAATATTTGTCAGCCTGGAAGAACATGACTGACAGGCCACACTGCTTTGCCAGGTATGGTCTTCACCTGTCACCACTAGACCACTAGGCTTTTGGATATTGACCAAAATATTATCCACCCCTATACTGCCGTTCTTAGGCATTGCCGAACAGACAAATCTTCCAATGTAGCAAAATCTACTCAGGATAAGATAAAGGTATTACTGCGCAGTCTTAGGAGTCTCATCAAGAAGCTACTCTCTCTGGGACCACTCCTGACCCTGATTAATACTGACATCTGTGAAATTACTGAAACATGGTTCAAAGCCATGGGAAGCACCTTGGCAGTGTATGGCTATGAGGACTTTTCACACATTCCACTCACCCACTGCACATGAAAGGGCAAAATGTGGAGGTGTATCCATATACATAAATGACAAGAACACCTCAAGACTGGTCAAACAGTATGACATGCTTGAGCTACTCCATGTCCAACTAATGATAGGAAAATGCATTACCATATCCTTGCTAGCCACAGGTTCTCCACCATGAACCAGAAAACCCATACATCATACCTGAATTTGCTAGAATCACTTACTATTCAGCCCAATACCGTACACATGGGTAATTTCAACTAACTGCCCATTAACTGGGAAGCAAACATGACCACTAACATGTAGGCTGAAAGATTTCAAGGCTCTGTCAATGCAAATGGCCTGTAGCAGCTAGTCTACACACCCATTAGAGGTACAAATATCCTACACCTGGGACAATAAAATATAAGAGAGCACTGCACCCCTCACAGAGTGTGATGTCCTCACTGGTTGAGCAGATCACAATGCATTCTCCCTTGAAATAAATATAAAACTAGAACTCCCACTTAGCACCAAAACCTTTAAGAACTTTTCTAAGGCAAACTGCCCCCTATTAAGTGATGGCATAGCTAGTTTCCAAGCTCCTCCAAACTCAGAAAACACAGAAGCATATGTGGAGGCTTACACAAAAATCCTGTATGATCATATAAATAACTGCATAGAAATGACAGTGCCAGACTGAAATAAGCCTATGACAAACTGCAAAAACAAGTCATCCTGGTGGACCTTTGGTATAAATAGGTTGTACAACAAAAGAAAGAAAATCCTGTCTAGAAGTAAGAGAGAGTGTGTACAACAGAGCAAAAACTCCCTTATTAGTCTAAACAATCTAATCAGGGGACTAGTCAAGTCTTCAAAAGCACATCCTCATCACCCCTGGTTAGCTCCAGGACATACCTTCCACATTTCCTCTACCAGTTATCAGCAAAGAACAGGTCACCACTGCACCTCTAAAGTTAAAAACACAGCTTTGATGGGGTCCTAACAAAATCCCATAAAGGTTCTTAAATAGCTTGAAACAGGACCTATCAGGCCCACTAGGATCTCTGTTTAACCACAGCCTACAGACTGGCTTTGTCCCCATGGAGTGGAGTCAGCAGTCATCCATCTGTAAAATGGGGGGCCATCAACAGACCCAGGAAATTGCAGACCCATAAATTTGATTAGTCTTATATGTAAGATCATGGAAAGAATAATCATTGACCAGATAAATAACACAGGAAACCTTCAAACACTGGCCTCAATCCAGTTTGGCTTTTTCAAGGGCAGGTCATGCCTGCTGAATCCGGTGAACTTCTTTGAGAAAGTCAGTAGGGCAAAGGATGAGGATAAAACAGTACATATTGCCTACCTTGACCAGGCTAAGACATTTGACACAATTCCCCACTTGGGTATTTCAGATAAATTCACAAAACTGGACATAAATCCCTATGTCACCAGAGGGATAGCCGTATAGCTAATGGACAGAACACGTGTTGTTAGAGTAGGTGAATCCTGATCCAGCAAGAGGCCAGTAATAAGTGATGTAACACAAGGCTCAGTGTTGGGACGTCTCCTGTTCTGAATATACTTCTCTGAAGTCATGACTAATGTAGAAGGCCTTTGGCTGACTAGGTTTGCTGATGACTGTATATTTGAAACAATTATTGAACCCCCAGTGATGTAGATATCCTTCAGATGAACCTGACTCAAACAAATGATTGGTGCCAGAGTCATGGCCTAAAACTAAATGCAAAAAAATGTGTAATCATACCATTTGGGAAGTCAACTGCTCCTCCAAATTACAACATTCATAGCACCCCCCTGAGAGTGGACTCAGAGGTGAGAGGTCTGGGTTACACAGATAGATTGTAGCCTGAACTTTGACTGCCATGTGTCCACAGTAGTGAGGAAGTCCTTTCATGTGGCACAGATTATAAGTAAGGCTTGGTATCCAGATTCAAGAAATGTATTGCCCTACTGCACATGGCCTTCATCAGACCAGTAATTGAGTACAATGCACCTTTTAGTCATGCACTTGACCAGGCACTTGCAACAGCTTAACTGGCCTCAGAGGATCTTTACCAGAAAACACAAGGGTGTAAACAACATATCCTATGCAGGTAGAATAAAAGCCCCATCTCTTTGCTCTGTCTCCTACTGACTATTAAGGGGTGATCTATGCCTAACATGCAAGGCACTCAAAAATCCAGCCCTGATGGAAGAATTAGACATCTGAAAGTCAAGCTGCATAAGGGTCACCTAATCTGGGGACCTAAACTTGGCCTATTACATGAATAAAACATGCTGAAGAGACAAGTGTCTCAGAGATTACCCCTTCTCTGGAACAGGCTTCCTTTTCAGGTAAAGCAGAACCCTTCCCTGACTTTCTTCAATTGCAGTTTGGATTAATGGAGTGTGAATCATAAATTTACTCCTGGGGTGGCACACATGTCCCTTATGGACAGAGGCAGTCTGTAAAATACTCAAAGGCATAGGCACAAACCTAAACCATCTTCTAGCCCTGAGGATCAAAAATCATATAAAATTTGTGTAATAATGGCTAGGCTTGTAAAGACTCTTAAGCCATTATTTATTTATTTATTTATTTATTTTTACATTTGTTAACCGGGTAGTTTCTGGCTGGGCAAGTAGCCTGTTTTCAGTGGAGGCCCAGGGAGAAAAGCTCCATAACAATAGTACAAACAAGATTACAAATTTTTTTCAAAGATTTACAAAGAATATACAAAACATTTAACAGTTGCCTACAATCACAATTTACAAAAAGAGAATGTAAGCAGAAATCATATCTCCTAAGCCTTACTACATACAGTAATTTGAAACTCATTAGATATATAACTAAAATAAACCATTGTGGTATTTTCATTTGGTAGAAATAAGAGAAGGAGAAGATAGCAGAAAACATTTGACTGATGGCATAAGAAACTAGCCAGGAGTATTACAAGAGCATAACCATGTTAGCCTGGTAATCTCCTATGAACATATGAGGACATGGAGATAGAAATAATCAAACCCTGCATCCTTGATTACAGGATGCAGCTCCTTAAGAGCACAGAGCCTTAATCCTCTGCACTAACTGCCATATATTCCATCATTTATTCAGTTTTCCTGATAAATCACTGAAGGTTAAAAGTTACTAACGTTTACAGTCAGTCAATAATTCCAGTCATCATAGTTATGTGTGGTATTAATGCACTACCTCCTGTGGTCAAAATAAAGGGCTTGAACCCTTTCACCTCCATTTTCCTACTGTGTGACTTTGAGCAAGTTGTAATTGATGGTCACATCTGTGTGTGCCTGTATTAGTACTTGGTTCCTACATCCCACTTATAAGTTATAAATCAAAGTAGTGGGTTCATGCTGCTGTTTCCTGTGTTAAGGGGATGAGACCTAAATTCTTCCCCTCCCTTCTAAATTGTCTGGCATTTTTACAGAGGGTATAGTTCCTGTACTACAAGGTTTGATTCTTTCTGTTGTTATTCACCTACTGTGTGACTATGAGCAAGTCTCTTAACCAGGCAATGCTTTGGGACAACTAGAAATTTGGTTTAAGTTACTTAATGGTTCCATGGACTGCAAGTCTAGTAACAACTTACTTACTTACTTACAAAGCAAAATAGCAATAGTGAAAAGAAAGGAAATTGATTGTAGTAAATAGGAGCATCATATAACCCATGCTTTTCGGGTACAATCCTTGGTTTCCTTGTTCTGTTGGATGTTGACAGTATGTTTATTATTTAGCTGAGAATAAATTGGACAGCATGAAGTCTAAGAATTTAAAGTTACTAGTTAAACTATGAATACAGTTTTAATTTAGCTTCCTTTCTGCAATCATGCAGGTGTGAAATGCATTGTATTTGGGCTACAGTAGTTTGTCTAGCATTTAGAACAGATGAGTTTAAGTCTATGAGCTGATAAGAGCTGTTTCTTACAGTCTGTGAGCTGATAAAGAGTTGTTTCTTACAGTAGAGGGTTTGATTTCCTTAGCCTCTGCTTGTCTGTTGTGTGACTTTGACCAAGTTACTTCACTAGATAGTACTTTTGTGATGCTCCTGAAAAGGGACACTTGTGCCCAATAGGCATTCCCAGGCTGTTAATAAATGCATTACTCATTTGTCTTTTGAATTCCTGTACCCTTCACATAACTATTAGTGCTTCACTAAATGCTATTTGACTATGAATCCCAGCACATCTCATGTAGTGTCATGGTTTGCTAGATACATTTACACTAAATGTGCATTTCAAGGGAAGTGAAGTCTACTATTTTGCAGGCTGTTTGTTTTCAATGTGACAGCATTTTGATTTATTCAGAAAATGTTGGTCAGTGTTTTTGCTGTAAGAATTGAAGTGAAAGTTTTAAATGAAATCTAAATCTCTTTGATAATTGAAAAGGTAAAGAGTAAATAGTATATAGACTACTACAAATGGTTTGAACAGTGTTTTATGGTAAATGGAGATTGATAGCTAATTAACGAGATGCTGGCATGGCAGGTTTGGGCCTGGTTCATTATCCTGTGTGACAAAGAGAGATACTGCCAGCACAGCTATATGGAATTTTGTAAATTATATGTCATTTGTGAATATCAACATTATTTATATAAGATGCCTTTGTTACAAATGTATTAGAACTGTAAGTCATGTGTATATCAAACTGCTGAAACAGAAGTGTGTGTTGAAAAGTTTTTTCAAAGTGCTGTTTGAAATGTAACCACAGTGTGCCCTACTGAAATAGAACAGAAATGTACATGCACTAGTGTAACTGTTTTAATGTATATATTTTAACTGTGGAAACTAGAATACAGGAGAATAACTTTAGAGAAATAGGTGAAATTAAATTACTTTATGGCTACGTAATAAAATATGGTTTCAAGGCAGCTAGAGACATAATGGCTGCACTAGGGAGCTTTCTACATTGTCTTTAGAGTGAAATAATTACTAGTCTTGAAATGTGGAAGAATGTAATTGTTTTATGACTTTCAGCATCTGCCAAAGATCTAAGGTCTATGTATTTTCATAGGTCGATGCTAAATACTGCCAGCTTCTAGCAGTGGGGGTTTTACCTGGGATAGAGTCAGATGACAAGAAATTATATCATTTTCCAGACTATCTTAGCAGTAATATTTAAGATATTAATTTGAGAAGTCTCTTAGAGAGACAGAGCATTCTGTATTTTGTCTTGAACCTGGCAAGAACCATTCACCACAACATCTGCCTTGCTCTAATGAAGTAGGTTTCTAGGGAGCAGCATAACTCTTTTAGATACAGTCAGGAATATGGTGAAGCTTAGTTTAGATGTTTTTCTTTATTTATTTCAAACTGTCCATCAGTGTTGTTTTAAATATTCCATGCGCTTTTGAATTCTGATGTCACTGTGAATATATATTTAGTATTGTCTTGTTCTTTTATTATTTATTATTAAATTTATTTAAACTTATCATTGTGGCTGATCTGTGTAGAGATAGTTATGTTTTGAGAGTACTTGCATGTTTATTTGGTGATACTGTGTGGGCCATTATTAACAGCCTTGCTGTTGGTCAAACTACCATTTATGTTAATATTAATATGACACAGTAAGATTGGACACCCTTTGCTAAGGGCCTTAAAGTAGCTGATAAGGAGTTGACTGGTGGAAGTGGTAACTACCTTATAGTCTGGCAGAAGGGGACATAGCTAGTACACCTGCACCAGCCTTTCCTAGGTGTGTGTATAAACCTAACTTTAAAGATTGTGTATGTCAGCTACTTGGGCAGGGACATAAAGCACTGGTTGGACAGAGAGGATGCTGAAGGTCTGGGCTTGGTCACTCAGCTTAAATCTCAACTCTATAGCTGTGCCAGTGGGGAGTCTTATTGGGGATTTGGAGAAAGAGGGAGAAACCAGCCCCAGCCTGACTGTGGTTTCTGTGTGCTCTTAAAGGAAATTGCACTTGATATAGATAGCTGCATCTGGAAATACTGTATGTGTACCTGTCATCCTCCCAGTGTACATCCCCCATTGATGCCAGTGGTGAGGATTGAGGTTCCTTGATTACTGGTCTAGTGGTGGGTTGTCACATTCTGTATAAGGCTCTATTTGAGCATGATCGGATTCTGTTTACTGTGGAAGTGTATGGTATAACAACATGGCATTATAAACCATTCAGGTAAGTCAGACCTGTACTGAGTAATTGTAGAGGGGATAGCTGTTCTTGATGACAGGGAAGACACAGATAGGTCACAAATATAAGATGTAGACATCCTGCAAACATGTATGCCCTCCCCACAAAAAAAAATCACTATTTTGTATGTAGTAATATTTCTGATTTTTGTTTTTAATGATTTGTGGGTTGGTGAACAAAATATGCTGCAGTATCTTTATTGCCTTTAATTGTCTTGCTTTTTCCATTGCACTAAAAAGGAATTCATTCATCAATAGGCTTGGATTGTGTAATATAGTTTAACATGTTGTATTTTCCTAATATATTTTAGTACCTTCTTTAGAGCCTCGAGCAACTGCAAAGGGGTTGATATTTGTCAGATCATATAGTTTGCATTATTTGGAGTGATTATCAGAACCATCTAATTTTCAGCATCCATTATGATGTAATTGTTACATATTATGGTGATAGCTTCTTATCTACAAGATTGGATTGTAAAAGATTTCTGCATTGATTAAAATCTGTTAGTCTATCTGGCAATTTGTGCAGAGAGCTAAAGCTCTGACATGTTAATTTTTACTATACCAAGGATGCATTGTTTGAATCTTTCTACGCTCATTTATCTGCTGTGTGTCCCTGTACAAGCCATTGAACTAGACAGTCATTTGGGGCAGTTGAAAATTTGGGCATGGCTCATTAATGGTCTCTGGGACTCCATGTTTAGTAACAGGTCTTGACTGAAAGGTTCTTCTGACCAGCCTATCTACCCAGTTAACAAATGGTACATAAAATAAATAATTTAGCTATGAACTTGTGGTTGTTTTTGGAAGCCATTCTCTTTTGCATAACTGGTCTAATTTGGGAACTGTTATGACAATATCATCAGCCCACCAAGTTTTTATAATGCAACATGGGCCATTTATTCTTCAGGGGCAGCAGGCACTGCATTTGAGGATGAAGCACTGAAATGCAAAGTTGTTTGTCAACAGCAGCATCTGCATTAGTAATAGCTCTCTTTAATGTGGAATTATTCAGATGACTTTTACTTCTCCAGACATTGTGCATATTGACTCAGCATATGTTATTAGGTGGTTAATGTTTCTTATGCTCTGATCATAAATACTCTTCTATTTAAACTGCACAACATAACTGAGTCTTATGGTATGATGCTTGTGATTTTTATGTAGTCTTATGAAGTTCAATCAAAGCTGGTAATAATATATATATATATATATATATATATATATATATATATACAATTTATTTCTTCATAACAATAAGGGGTGTATGCAGTCAACAACATGACTGTTTGGGGGGTGACGAGGGCTGCAGGTGGCTAAAAGTACCTTGCACTCTTATTCTCATTTTTAAATAGCCTTTAAATTTGTACACTAGTGTGCATGTGTGTGTGTGTGTGTGTGTGTGTGTGTGTGTGTGTGTGTGTGTGTGTGTGTGTGTGTGTGTGTGTGTGTGAATTAAGTTGGAATACGTTACTGTGGTTACTGTAAGTTTGTGTGCAACAAATTGAAAGTATGCTACTTTGGTAATTATTATTGTTACAAATTTTATGACACATACATCTTTGAAGGATGCAGTTAACAGTTTAACTATAATTGCTGGGTTTGGTGGATGACCATGGAAAAATGACTGACCCTCCTGAGTTGATAAATTTAAAATGTTATTAGTCTGTTCTTTCAGGACTAGTAAGCATTTGTTTAATGCAAATTAGAATACTTTACTTGACCATTTTTAACATGACCAGACAATAATTGTGTACACAATCAATAAATTGGATATAATTAATGAGTATGGATATTGGTAAATTATAATGATAGCAGTTTGAGTGGCCTTTTATTGCTTGAAATGTTCTGAAATGGGTACTTTTGTCATTATTGATTAATACATTTTGTTCTACTGCTTACTAGAAAGATGTTCAAAACTATACATTTAAAATACAGTCTAACAAATGTTGCTGCATTAAACAAGAAATGTAATTTAAAGCAATCAGGAAGGTGAATCCAAAAGAACACATGCATTTATGCATGGCAATAACAATGTATGTGGGAGGCCTTTGGTTTGAATACAACCCAGTTATCAAGGCACACTTAATCCACCATTACAAACACACATAAACATACACACGTAGCAATTTTTGCAGTTCTCATAGTTCTGAAAATGTGCAGTATGATGACTTGGAAACTTGCACTGCACTTTCTTGTTATCTGTTTATGAACAGGTCTTGTAAAATCTCACCCATCTAAACCTCATATGGTCAAAATAAAATGGATAAAGTTTCAACCAGATTCTTGCAGGGCTAAGCCCCCACTTCACCTTTCACAAGTAGGTCTTTACTTGCTATACCCATCTGTTTTATATATATATATATATATATATATATATATATATATATATATATATATCATTACAGCATAGAAGAAAGAAAAGCCCAAAAACTTTGAATCACTACTGCTGCACATATGGAAAGCTGGCCTGAAGCAATTCTTAATGTAAACCAGCTTTCAGGAAGTTGCACATCAGGAAAGTCTACCTAATGAAATAGCACTTCATTCTCTTTAATCTCAAAATAGTTTGAGGGAAACATTCAGATTCATATTTCTCTAAAGCCCATTAATGTGCAAGACCTAGACCTAAAAAATGTCTGTTTTTTTCATGTTTTTTCAATCAGTAAAATGAACTCAGGGTGTGACAGCAAGTGTGCTGTCTCCAATAAGTGGGGGTGTCTAGATTCAGACATTAACAATGATGTTCGATCAGTTTAGGACCATGAGTTACTGAATGACATAGAGTAACAGTCCAGACAATTATGTATAAGACTGGAAGTTACATGACACCATAGCTCCTTGCAGAAAGACATTGCTTTATAAAGAAATAAAATACTATATAAAAAACAAACACACAAAAAGATATTGCCATAAAGCAAAACATAAAATAAACCACCTACTCATTGCTAGACAATGTATGTGGATACATGGCAGTCCCTGGCACTGTTAAGCCAAATTTAAATAAATGCGCTATTAATATACAAATCAGATGACCTATTTTTTTTCTATCTTTTCCTTTCATTAGTAAATACATTTACATGGAAACTGTTTCCACTCTCGGATGACTGTCTCATTGCAGTCTTTCTCTATTTTGAAGACCTTTTAATGATGTCAGCCAGCTGCTCTGGAGTTACATAATAGAAAGGAATTGTAATTTTCCAGCATTTTGAACAGCCTGGATTGATAAAATAGGTGCAGTCCACTAGATCTTTTTCAATTTCTCCTTTCTTCAGCACCTATAAAAAATGGGTAGAGGTACAAAAAATAAATGTAGTGGAAATGATTTGTACATTTTTTTGAAGTGTGATACAAGGTTTTGAAAGTTTCATACACAATAAAGCAGCTAAGCTGAATCTTGCTGTAAAATGTGACAGTTGACACATTTGTCAAGATATATCTTCATTTTGAACTTGATTTGAAAAGGAGAAATGCCTGTCAGTGAGCCATAGAGCCTTTGTATTATATTGCATAAGTTATTACATATATCCTGTATAAAGAACTGCTGGCACTCATCTTTTTTCTTTTTAAAAATAGACTGTATGCCATACAAGGGAAGTCAGATATGATCTTCTTTTGTTAGGAATAAAAACAACTTCATTTTTATTAATGTTTAGAAAGAAGAGACACACTAATACCTTTTATAAGCTGCCCAAAGCAATGATAGTCATAAAAGACATGCATGCTATTGTACAGTCCTGCAGCTGTTATATTACATACACAGAATTGGCAGAAAGCTGTGGTTTAAAATGTCATCAGTACCTTGATAATTCTTGATGAAGGACTCCTTTTAGTCCAGACAGCCTGAGTAATTATAAAACCTTGGTTTGATAAAGCATATTACATCACCTCTATGTTCCTGTGTATTTATGTTTTCTGTTAATGTACCAGCACTACATTTCTTTTTTTTTTCTGAATTATCTATGATTTATAAGGCAGGATATAAGAAAAGTTGTCTGTAATTGTCACTTTGTATCCTAATGTACAATATGTTTTGAAACTGAGCACTTTGTGTTCCCATTCATATACTGCTATGGTGTTAAATTATGGGTTCTCTGTCACAGTGAGACTTCTTCAATCTAGTAAAATGTATCCGAATCTCATCTGATAGCAAGAATAATAATGGAGCTATCCATATAATAGCTGACATCATAATCTGTCTTCTTTATAGACTGCAGATTAGCAAACATCTAAACCCTAATTGTTTAATTTTGGCAAGTATTAAATAGTTTTTTTGTAATTTTTATGAGCATGATAGTGTTTTTGCTTTAACGATGCAGGTAAAATGAAATACCTATTAAAACAATATGTTTTACACATTAGATAAGCTTTAATTAGAGAAGTTTGAAGTCTATATCTTGTTTAGATTTGAATGTATTGAGAAAAGAGGAAGTGCAATAAAGAGCAACGTGCAATTACTTCTTTGGAACAGATTGGAATACACAATGAGATAAAAATTCTTCCTGTAATAATAAACCACACTAAATCCATACAGCCCCCACAAAGTACTTTGAATTTACTCCAGATAATGAAAAATAAAATTATGAAAGTACAGGGTACAATGGTAGAGCTAAATGAGGATGTTTATAAAATACATAGAGTTAAAGGTGCTGGCTGTAAACAGAGCAGAGAGGAACTGGAAAGTTTGGACAGAAAACTGAAGAGATTAGTAATGTAGAATGCTTTTGCATCTGAAAAGGAAGACAAAAGTGAATGTAATGATCAAAAAGGCAACACAGGATTATGAATTTATGAAAAATGGAGGGTTAGAATGATTTTGTATAAAGATATCAACATAGGATGATATACAGAGAGTAGGGAAGGCATTGGAATGGCTAGAGATAAAGGGAAGAGTACATACGAGCTGTGGATGTGGATGGCTGAGAAGGCAAAAAATGTATATTATAAGGTAGAGTGGAAAAAAAAACATTTTCTTAGAGGTAGTTGATAACAAGAATAGAGGCAGTTGATAACAAGAATAAAGTGCATGAAATGGAAGGTACATGAGAATGTCTCTGGTATAAATTAAGATTTGAAGCTGACTGTAACAGTGCGTAGGTGAGGAGGACCATTACATTAACGGTGTAGGTACTGATGTGCACCGGTGACATGCAGTGCAGGTTCAGTGGGTTAAGAGAAAATACATGCTTATGATGAATTGGGGTATAGCTATGAAATTAAGTAATTCCATGAGTGCTGAACATTTGCTCATCTAATTAGCTTTAAAACTTAAGCCATTTAATATTCAGATTTAGTTGTTGTATCTTGGTTCAGCAGAAGATTTAAATATGTGGAACAATATCAGAAGTCACAGAAGTTAGGGTCATGCTGCACCAGACAGGCAAGCACCATGTATGGAGAAAGGTCTGTATTTTATATCATATCAGTTTTATATCAGTAAACATTTTATGTTGTCAAGGAGAACTGCTTAAAGTAATTGTAGTTTCTCATGCTGACAAATCACACAGTATATGTTGTTATGCAGAAAAAGTGGAATGTATCATATGGGATAGTGCAGATTATCTTGAACAATTATTGAAGTTTATCTCAATTATTCAAGTGGCACATCTCCCCCAATGTTGTCTTAGGTTGTTACAGGGCAAATTAAAAAAAAAATATATATATAAATATATATATAGAGAGAGATGTATCATGTGAGATGAGCTTACCAGGTTGAGAGCATTTATCAATGCACTGCCGTAATCTGTGTAAAAATAAAGGTCAGGTCATTTGTAGGTCTGTAGTAAGACACATACAGATACCCTAAAAATGCTACTGTGATATGCTAGAACTCTAGTCAGGAAGGTATCTGGGAGGAAAAGAGATGCAGAATCAGTTAAAATGGAGCTCACTTGTTTTCTTGTCCCAGAACTTGCTATTAGTGTTTATGTTTTTGCCCTCCTGATTTATCAGGCAACCCTTTTTACAATGTTGTTCCCTTCACAAGTTTTCATAGTTGATGTTGGTCCTATGCAATGCTGGGTTGTAATGTTTTTGAGAAAGGAATTTTTTTTATAGTTCAGGGCTTTACATTTTGATTGCAGCTCATTCGGTACTTTGGGATATTGCAAACCCAACTGCCCCCTTTTCTTCATGGATGTGCAGTCTTGGACCTAATATATCAGAGTAGCAGGGGTATGTATTAAAAGATGCTTGACTCTTCAAAAACATTGTTTTATTGTTTGTTTTTGATGTTTGTGATCTGTTGTCTTTTGATTGGATTGGGATTGTCATTTGGGTTTGGTTGAGGTAATGGAATTGGAATGCTGGAATTAATAAGATGGGGAGGGGCAGTACAAAGCATACACTACCAAAACTCATCAGCCAGACTGAGAGTGTGATGTTCATTAATGGCTGATACTGATTTCTGAATGTGCAATGTATTCTCAAACAAAAGACAGGAGTAATGTGCATATCAGTGGGTTATTATTTAAAGATGAGACATGCTTGAAAACCGGGAGTTAGCACATCCCTCCAGCCTGGTGCAGAGCCAAAATAATAGGTGCATAAAGCCTACCAAAGCAAAGGTCGATTAGTTCTTTAATAGCATGGTAATCATGGGAACTGAGTCACTTGTATAATTGTTATGTTCACTCAATACATGATGCACAAAAAGGAATAACTCAATCATACTTGAAAACTACCACGTTAAACACTGAAAATGTACTAGTCCTTTACAATGGGGTCTATATTAAAGCAACAAACCCCCACTTGAACATCATTTTATCAGAAATGCCATTAATTGAATTCCGCTCTTGTGGGGGGCACAGCCCCCCACACCCCCTGATAATTATATGTACCAACTCTGAGATCTCACTACAGAGAGGAAATGGCAAATTTTCCGATCTTCACTGTACTGCGATCTCAGTATGAACAGTTTGACAAACGGCATATTTGATGTAAGTGCACCAAAAATGCCATTCGCTGAACTGAATTTTTGATGGTCTAACATAGACCCTTACAATGTTATGACTGAACTGTTAAAAGTAATAACCAAGTAGAATATTTCACACTGGAAGTGCCTTTTAGACAGCTAACAATGCCTAAATGATTTTAGTATTACTAAATGTAGACTATTTAAACTATTAGTAGACAACTAACAAAACTCACCGTAACTGTGAGATGATTATTTTTTCAGAATGAAAGATAAATAATAGAAGTCCTAGCATTAGTCTCTAAAAGCCACAATTAGTATTAATAATCATCTTTGATACCATACCCCGAGTCATTTGGCTGTCACATGACAACAAGGGCATTTGTGATGCCCTACACTTTTTTTCAGTTCATTTGCTGTGACGTATTTGTGTCTTAACTCTACCTCAGTTGTTTCATAAGTCTTAAACTGTGACTATAAAAGGCTCAGCATTAACCAGTCCACCTACCAGTTGCCAAACAATAAGTAAATCCATTTTCAAACTACCACATTAAAATATAATGCATGTGTAAATTTTCTACTATAATTTTTAAAGTTCAGCTTTAATGTACAGATTTTATTAAGGGGCTATTATTTCTCAAGCTTAACCCATCTCACAAATGATTTCATGCAACCTCTTCTGTAAATTCGTAAGGTATACACGCCTGATGTATAATATACTGCTGCTGTCTTTAGATCTGGAAGATGATAATTTTCATGTACCCATTTACAAACCTTACTGGAGATTTCTCAGGTTTCAAGTAGATCAAGAATATTCAGTTCTCAGTGCACCCATACAGCCTAGTCACTGTTAGTTCTCAGTGTACCTGTTCAGCCTAGTCACTGTTAGTCCTCAATGCACCCATTCAGCCTAGTCACTGTTATTTCTCAGTGCACCCGTTCAGCCTAGTCACTGTTATTTTTCAGTGCACCCGTTCAGCCTAGTCACTGTTAGTTCTCAGTGCACCCGTTCAGCCTAGTCACTGTTAGTTCTCAGTGCACCCGTTCAGCTTAGTCACTGTTAGTTCTCAGTGCACCCATTCAGCTTAGTCACTGTTAGTTCTCAGTGCACCCATTCAGCCTAGTCACTGTTAGTTCTTAGTGCACCCGTTCAGCCTAGTCATTGTTAGTTCTCAGTGCACCTGTTCAGCCTAGTCACCGTTATCTCTCAGTGCACCCGTTCAGCCTAGTCACTGTCATTTCTCAGTGCACCCGTTCAGCCTAGTCACTGTTAGTTCTCAGTGCACCCATTCAGCTTAGTCACTGTTAGTTCTCAGTGCACCCGTTCAGCCTAGTCACTGTTAGTTCTCAGTGCACCCGTTCAGCCTAGTCACTGTTAATTCTCAGTGCACCCGTTCAGCTTAGTCACTGTTAGTTCTCAGTGCACCCATTCAGCTTAGTCACTGTGAGTTCTCAATGCACCCGTTCAGCCTAGTCACTGTTAGTTCTTAGTGCACTCGTTCAGCCTAGTCATTGTTAGTTCTCAGTGCACCCGTTCAGCCTAGTCACTGTTAGTTTTCAGTGCACCCATTCAGCCTACTCACTGTTAGTTCTCAGTGTACCCATTCAGCCTACTCACTGCTAGTTCTCAGTGCACCCGTTCAGCCTGCTCACTGTTAGTTCTCAGTGCACCAGTTCAGCTTAGTCACTTTTCCATGACTGTTTTCTTCATGCCCATTTCCTTGTTGATGTTGTATCTTTCGACCTTTCCCGGTTAGGGGTCACCACAGTGGAACTCCGGTCCGCTAGTGGTCGTTTATTAGTATCTGAATGACTCCCGGATTTAGACACAATTTTGGGATCAACTGTCAAGGGACATAACTTTAAAAGTTGCCTTTCTAGATTCCATAAGATTAACTGTCAAGAAAGGTCTAATTTAATAGCTTTTTAACTAAAATGTTTTTTTTTTCGGGAAGCCTTACTGGATACATGTCAGGAAATTATCCAGAGGAAGTTTAAGGCATAGTCTTTCTTTCTTGTAACCTTCCCTGTCTGATAGAAACCTGAGTCACATGTTTTTGGGTATTCGTTTGGTTCAAAATGATCGATTACATGCAAGTAAAATTTCTTAAGAACAATTTGAGCTCAGGTTGCAGATTATTTGAAAAGAGCTTTTCCCTTAAGACTAACACTGATAAGAGAATCTGCCTTGGGGGATGGTGGTATGGGAGGATGATGTGAAATTTTTTTTGCTACATTTAACTGGGGAAAGTCTGTCTGAGTCAAGAGTACTTATTTTCAGTGGAGGCTTGGGGAGAAAAGCTCTATAGAGCACAACATTTACATTTTACAGAAATTTATAAGACCACATTTACATTTACATCTGATTATTGGTACTAAAATATCAATGTTGACATAGCAAAATATTTAGATTCATATTTGGATATTGGTAATTTAATATCAAAGGGAAAACTCCACAACCCTGTAACAGACATACATTTAGATATCTCAGTTTACCATCTACATATATATATTTTGTTATAAAACGTTCAGTGATCAGTTAGTTGTAAAGATTCTTTCATTTCTAGAGATCTGATTCTTTGAAGGAGAGAACAAGCAGTAAAAGGTGAGCAGTGCTGGATATATGCTTCGCAAAAGGTGTTAAATATTGGTTCAGTGATTGTGATGAGATACGCATAGCATGAAGAGAGAAATATATAAGGAGCTGAAGGAAAAGAAAAATAAGGTTTTAATGCAACGTAGGAGTGGAAGTGAAAGAGGAGAAAAAATAGCTAGGCAAAAGAAAGGTTGTCTTAAGTCAGAATATATAACATGAGTATGAAAACAGGTGACTGATTGTTGTGTAGCAGATAGTTCAGTGTAGAAGATAGTTCAGGGTAATTAGATGGTACATGGGGAGTATATTAAGACAGGGGAGATGAGATATGTTTATACTGGTTTTGAGCAGGAGCATTTTCAGGATTTTCTTAAGAATTCCTTTAGAGCATCTTTAAATGCTAATACATTAGAAGCAGCTCTAACATTAATGGGTAGAGTATTCCACATTTTGGAAACAGTATGGGAGTAGAGGCTTTGTCTGGCTGATTTGTTGTTTTTTTATGCAGTGTGAAGTTGCTTGTCTTTAGATCTGAGTGAGCTCTTGGGATGGTAGGTGTGGAGTATGAAATTTAGCGCTGGGCAGACTGATGGTTTATATACGATTTTGTGGGCCATAATAAGCTGTAAATACTTAAAGTGATGTGGAAGTGTGTAAAGTTTGAAGAACAGTAAAGTGATATTTAAAATGAGGTACACTGACTCCAGATTTAACTATTTTATTATAACATGATTCCAGTTTGCTTTTAAAGAGCTATGGGGGGTCAGTGAAAAGAGGTGCTTCATACAGGAGTGATGGTAGGTGGTAGGTAATGGCAAGGGTAGTTCTGGTTGATATATTTAGAAATTATTTATGCCTGTATAAGACCCCAAGTTTATATTAATCTGATATTGAGATCAAATTGAAGATTTTCATTAATTGCTATTCCTAGGATTTTAGTATAAGGAACACTTTCATTTCTGTTTTATTATGAGACTGGATTTTAAAGTTTGTTTTGGTTATTGTGATTGTTTTGGGAGTGAAGAGTAGAAGTTTTGCTTTGTTTGGATTGAGTAGCTGGGAATCTGTGAGCCATAGGTCAAAGGAGGTGAAGGCTTCTTGGGTTATCTTCTGGAGGTGTGATAGATTGATTGAAAAGCAGATAATAGAGTCATCTACATACTGAATAAGGGATCCATGACAGGTGGACATGTAGAGGTTATTGATAAAAATATTAAAAAGAAGGTGACTAAGAATAAAACCCTGGAGTACCCCAGTGGAGATAGCCAAGTATGAAGAGAGGCTTTCTTGCTATTTCACTGATTGCTGCCTATTAGAGGGGTACCTAGAGAACCATTGGATAGAGGGAGGGGAAAGACCTAGGTTCGAGAGTTGCTGAAAAAGTTTGGTATGGGAAACAGTGTCAAATGCTTTAGAAAGGTCTAAGGATAGTATTGACTATTTTGCCAAAGTTTCTGGCTGTATTGACAGTATTTAAGAAGGACAGTAGAACAGTAGTTGTACTTTGGGCTGGTGTAAAGCCATGTTGAGATGAGGTTAATTGTTGATTTTGAAGCAGATATTGTAGGAGTTGCTGATGTACACAATTTTCAAGGAGCTTTGGGGGGGGGGGAGATTGCAATGGGACAATAGTTAGATACTTCTGTGGAGTTGCCTCCTTTATGGAGAGGGATAATGAAGGCTTTCCCCCCCCAAAATGATGGTATATAAGATTCTGAGATGGATTTATTTATACATATGCTAAAAGGGTACATATTGTTTCAGCTGCATTTTTTTAAAAATTTAAATGGAAGGTTGTCTTCTGAATTAGACCTATGTTGAAGTCTTTGTAGAAGGTTGTTTATATGATTTGCTGAGATAGGTTGTAGTGTATGATTTTGGCAACTACTGCAATTTGGTAGAGTGGAATCCGGTGCAAGATTGCAAGGATGCAAAATAGTATTTATATAATCTGAGGCCAGTATAATGGGAGTAGAGTTATTTGAATTAAGGGGAGGGAAGGAGGATGACTCTTTTAGAGGTGAGCTTAGCAATGCTGTCAGTGAAAAAGGAATTTACTATACTGGCAGTTTGTTGTGGAGTTTTATCTACAATAAGAGGTGTGGTCTTTTCTGGACTCTGGATTTAGTGATGAATTAATAGTAGACCAGATTTTGTAAGGATTGTGTTTAAGATTGGTTAGAAGGACAGTGTAGAAAGATTTTTTGTCCTTGTTTTTTTTTTTTTTTTGGTTGTGGAGTTTCCTGTAATTTTGTAGTGGCATATTGTTTTTGTTTTTCACCCATTTTTTCCAGGCTTTGTCCCTCTCAAACATAGGTTGTTGATTTACTTTTGTTAGCCAAAGAGTATTATTGGATCTGATTCTTTTTTGTGAATAGGGGCAACATTGTTAAGGATATCTACAAATATGGTGTTTAAGTAATTTACTGCACTATCAAGAGGTAGTCATTTTAAAGGGGTCCAGTTAATACCATTTAAAAAAAATCAATAAAAGGCTGAGGGCTGAAGTTAGATTGTGGATCATTTTGAAATGATGTTCTTTGGATATATGTGTTATGGATCTATAGGTACAGGCAGGTAGAGGGTCACTAGGGGTATTGGGAAGAGTACCAGTATTTGTATATTTACTAGAGTTTGGTACCAGTATCCATTCAAGGATAGATCTCTGGTTGTTAGTTTTTGTCATTTTCAATTGGTGTTTTGATGAGTTGTAAAAAACCTAAGAGATTAATACTCATGGTAGGTAAGTCCTGAGTTAAGTTACCCCACTTGATGTTTGCATCACCTAAGATAATGGTTTCATTTGGAATGGCATTGCTTATCTATGCCAAGATGTCTTCAAGAATGGGTATATTGTGACCTGGTGGCATACACAGTACAGCTACACAACATATTTTTGAATTATTTACTTTTAGGAAAGCAATAAGTACTTCTTTATTAGCAACTTTGGACTAGGGTTTGAATATATTGTACAGTTGTAGGAGCTGGGATAGAAGAAAACTATCCATTAAATATAAAACCAAAGCTGCATGCTACTTGGAAATAGTTTACTGCGTATCATTTTTACAAGTAAGTGTTTAATTTTCATATCGTATTTGGCATTTGTATCACTTCACTGAAACACCATTTCAGTGGCACCCATTTCACTGAGACCAAATCACCTAAAGTTAATTTCACCTAAAACTCATTTCACCTAAAACTCATTTCACTCACAAGTAGTACTCTGAGGCAAGTCAAGGGTATATGTCTTTTTCCCCACTGTAGTATGATCCTGGTATTAGTATATATTGTCAGGGGTGTGTGGGTTTTACCAAATAATGTAAAACAAAACCAGTCAACAGAAAACCAAATTAAGTGGGGGGCTACACCCATCACACCCCCCAATGTGGGGGTCTGTGCCCCTCTTACCTCCCCTAACTATATATACTAACACCAGGATCGCACTACAGTAGGGAAAAGGACATACACCGTTGACTTGCCTTAGAGTACTACTTGTCAGTGAAATGAGTTTTAGGTGAAATGAACTTTAGGTGATTTGGTCTCAGTGAAATGGGTGTCAGTGAAATGATCTTTCACTGAGGTGATACGAATCCTGTATCTGTAACTGTCTTGTGCATTATCATGTCTAACATATGTGAAAGAGATAACTGCATTCCATGTCTTTATGCTGCCAAGTTCTGGTTTAATATTTAGTCACAAGAACACAAATCACATGGAGCCAGCAATGAGTGACTAAAAAATATATATTAAATATTTAACATAACAGCAAAATGGAGGCAGACCGGTTTCGGCTGGTAAATTACACAGCCTTCTTCAGTGTGTACAAATCATTCCAAATACATGCTGTTTAAATACACAATAAACAGATCCCATTGGTTACATACTTATAAATATTCATTAAGCCCGGGGGGAAAAAGGCCACCGAGTTTAATTATCCACTTTTTTTCTTTACAATTCAAAATACTGTGCTACCCAGTTTTATTTCTACGATCAACTTGTATAACATCAATTATAATAAACATAAATCTGGCTGTTGAATGGACCAACTGATGTTTATATAGATCATTAGTCAACTTTTTTTGTTTGATATTACTATAATGTTCGGAAATTCGTAATCTAATGCACCTAGAGGTCTGCACAATGTAGAATGCTCCACAGCTACATGTGGCCAAATAAATGGCCCAATCACTGCTACAATTCACAAAGATGTTTAAATCAAAAACTTTGGGGCAATTTCTAGTTGAGAACTCCTTAGTTGTAGAGATGTATTTACAATTAGTGCAGTGGCCACAAGGAAAACAACCACGTAAAGTATCGCCTGATATAGTTCTCTGTATCATCCCAGCATATTTATTATCACTACATTTATAGTGATTGAGGTAGGATTTGAGTTTTTTACCATTCCTATAAGAAAAAACACACCCATCCAGGATGATGTTTGCAACATCTGGGTCACACTGTAAAATGTTCCAATGTCTCCGGACACTCTCCAATAGACAATTGGTATTACGACCATAAGTTGTAGTGAGTCTGATTGGTTGAGATGGTATATCCGACCAATCCCTATATTGGAGTAAGTCAGAACGTTGCATATTGTTGACCTGATGTTTGGCAACTGCAATAGTACCAGCATTATAACCCCTTTGTTTAAATCTTTGTGTGATGTCATTTTGGTTCCGACAAAATGTGGATTGTTGTGAACAAATGCGTTTGGCTCTGATGAACTGAGACTTTGGTATGTTCCTAGCTATATGTGGAGCATGGTAACTGGAGACATGTAGTAGGGGGTTGTATTGTGGGAACTTTCTATACATCTCCGATTCTAGTGTCCCATCAGGGAGTTTATGCAATAGCACATCCAAAAATGTTATATTGTTGATGTCATGTTGTTCCGTGAAACATAAACCCCATTCATTGTTATTCAGGTAACAAACAAACTCCTTGAGCCTAGACTCAGTACCCCTCCAGACAAGCCATACATCATCCAGGTAACGTCTCCATATGTCCATATCTGGAAGAAAAATGTTTCTGGTAGAATCATAAATCATTTCAATTTCAACATAAGCCATAAAAAGGTCAGCATATATGGGGGCAAAAGATGCCCCCATAGCCGTACCTTTGGTCTGCCAGAAACATATATCTTTGTAGTAGAAGACGTTAACATACCTAGCCATGTCCACCAGAAAAGAATTGAATATGGAACTATACAAATTTGTATTATTAAGCCAATATGCCAAAGCCTTAAGACCTGCCTGATGTGGAATGTTAGTATATAATGCGCTGACATCAAGCGTACACAAGAACCAGTCAGCTTCCAATTGTGTGTCAGATATAATTTGTAGGAAGTTCGTGGCATCTTGTAGCCTGGAGCGAATGAATGGTAACAGAGGTTTAAGATATTTGGTCAAAAACAATGACAAGGGCTCGGTCATATAGTTTCTGCCAGATACTATAGGTCTTCCCGGAGGATGCTTAGCATCTTTGTGAATCTTGGGTAGAAAATAAATGTATTGAGCACTGGGATCCTTAATAGTTAATTGATGTAATGTGTCATTAGAAATGACACCCCGATCATTGGCATCCTTAAGGAAACGTTCAATACATTTAATGAATCTACCTGTGGGGTCAACCACCATATGTGTATAGTATCTGGCATCAAACAATTGCCTACGGGCTAAATGTATTGGCATATTGGCTTAATAATACAAATTTGTATAGTTCCATATTCAGTTCTTTTCTGGTGGACATGGCTAGGTATGTTCTCACTTGTAACGTCTGCTACTACAAAGATATATGTTTCTGGCAGACCAAAGGTACGGCTATGGGGGCATCTTTTGCCCCCATATATGCTGACCTTTTTATGGCTTATGTTGAAATTGAAATGATTTATGATTCTACCAGAAACATTTTTCTTCCGGATATGGACATATGGAGACGTTACCTGGATGATGTATGGCTTGTCTGGAGGGGTACTGAGTCTAGGCTCAAGGAGTTTGTTTGTTATCTGAATAACAATGAATGGGGTTTATGTTTCACGGAACAACATGACATCAACAATATAACATTTTTGGATGTGCTATTGCATAAACTCCCTGATGGGACACTAGAATCGGAGATGTATAGAAAGTTCCCACAATACAACCCCCTACTACATGCCTCCAGTTACCATGCTCCACATATAGCTAGGAACATATCAAAGTCTCAGTTCATCAGAGCCAAACGCATTTGTTCACAACAATCCACATTTTGTCGGAACCAAAATGACCTCACACAAAGATTTAAACAAAGGGGTTATAATGCTGGCACTATTGCAGTTGCCAAACATCAGGTCAACAATATGCAACGTTCTGACTTACTCCAATATAGGGATCGGTCGGATATACCATCTCAACCAATCAGACTCACTACAACTTATGGTCGTAATACCAATTGTCTATTGGAGAGTGTCCGGAGACATTGGAACATTCTACAGTGTGACCCAGATGTTGCAAACATCATCCCGGATAGGTGTGTTTTTTCTTATAGGAATGGTAAAAAACTCAAATCCTACCTCAATCACTATAAATGTAGTGATAATAAATATGCTGGGATGATACAGAGAACTATATCAGGCGATACTTTACGTGGTTGTTTTCCTTGTGGCCACTGCACTAATTGTAAATACATCTCTACAACTAAGGAGTTCTCAAGTAGAAATTGCCCCAAAGTTTTTGATTTAAACATCTTTGTGAATTGTAGCAGTGATTGGGCCATTTATTTGGCCACATGTAGCTGTGGAGCATTCTACATTGAGCAGACCTCTAGGTGCATTAGATTACGAATTTCCGAACATTATAGTAATATCAAACAAAAAAAGTTGACTAATGCTCTATATAAACATCAGTTGGTCCATTCAACAGCCAGATTTATGTTTATTATAATTGATGTTATACAAGGTGATCGTAGAAATAAAACTGGGTGGCACAGTATTTTGAATTGTAAAGAAAAAAGTGGATAATTAAACTCGGTGGCCTTTTTCCCCCCGGGCTTAATGAATATTTATAAGTATGTAACTAATGGGATCTGTTTATTGTGTATTTAAACAGCATGTATTTGGAATGATTTGTACACACTGAAGAAGGCTGTGTAATTTACCAGCCGAAACCGGTCTGCCTCCATTTTGCTGTTATGTTAAATATTTAATATATATTTTTTAGTCACTCATTGCTGGCTCCATGTGATTTGTGTTCTTCTGGTTCAGGTTTGGGGCTGTGCATTTGCCTTCGCGCAGGAGGACGTTTTTTGGTGTTAATATTTAATCAGTAATATAAAGGAAAGGGGCTTGCTGCCGCACCTAGGACTGGGGCCAACTGATAGACAATACCTTTACAGAAATAATACACTGTTCCTCTATAATTTGCATAAATTAATTTCTTTTCATAAAGCTTAACATGTAAGAACATCTGTAGTATATTATATGGTTTTAAAGGCTGCTGCATAAATTTTTTAAAACAATTTTGTATAAGTGTTTACTGCAGATTATGTCTGGTCAGAATAATGTAAGCTGATTAATTAAACTCACAAAGCTTAGCATGTAGCTAAGAGAAATGTGTGATAGACATATGTGTGCTGATTAGTACAGATAATGCATGTAATCTCTTCATTAAAATAAATGCAGTTGCCAAGCTTATTCCTGATTTATATGATGCATTTAAATCACCCCACAACTGCAAAATGCCAAACTACGTGACATAAAACAACCTACTAGATTCAGTTACTGAGGCTTTCACTAACTTTTGCAGGGGCACAAGCCTCATTTACCCCCATATTAAGGATACACATCCCAGTATCACCAAAACTTAAGTGTTCTAGTTCTAAGATCATGCATCTCCAAGGAAAACCCTTGATCTGGACTTTGAATCTAGAAGTAGTTAAAGGTGTGGGTGGTTTGGGCTCTTATGGCTCTCTCCAAAAGTAATGTTTGTTTAATTTCTTATATTTCTGTTGTTTTCTACTTTCTGCTGTATTAATCCACAGTGGTGATGCTGCGGTACTGTTGTCGCCTCACAGTTAGATGCTGTCTGGCTTGATTCTCAGCTAGAGCATCTTCTGCGTGGAGACGTGCGTGAATGGGTGTACCTTCATTAAAGGTTGTGCATCAGGGCTGGTAACTCGGCATGTAAAAATCAACTACCATTCATTAGCGGTCCAGAGTTCTGCTGTGGCAAACCCTAACCAGGAAAAGCCGAAAGACACAACAAGCTGTATTACACTGTTTTGGCTTGTAATATCTGCTGTTATCTGTGCCGAACAAAAGAGTATTAGGATTATGTCATGTAACTAATCATAAACTTATTGCTGGTTCCCATATATGTAATTTTCTTATCTGAAATGCAGTCATTGTAAATGATTTGAACTTTTCTTATTATTCACACTTATTTTTTATATCCATGCTTGTTTGTAATATTTTTGTACTGTCCAGTGATTATGTTTGCTATACTTTCTTTAATTAAAATAGCATTATATTTTTTCCTGGGCCTCTACTGAAAAAGGTCTTGCATGCCCATTCAGACTATTTGGTAAATAACCACAATAAATAAAATAAATAAATTATACTGATCTAATTATACAGATACCCACCTTACTTGATATAGCCTATGCCACTCATGGAAATGTTGACTTTTTTATTTAATCAGTGTGATTAGTATAGCAACATGCTCTGAAAGGCTCAGACAATGCAGAAATTACCCACAACAGGCATGATCTGCCCAAGTATTAGAGTCAAAGTGGACACATTTTGTTAGCCTAGTTACTTCTTGCCTTTCGCTTTTAATGAATCAGTATTTTTAAATAAGTCCATTGTTAATAAAAACACTTTTTAGTAAGGCTGGATTTTTGTACAGGGAAGGAAAAACTGCTGTTGTGGACATACAAGTTGACGTGGCCCTCCTGTTTTTGCATGCTGTTTAGTAAAGTGTAGTTTGAGGTACTTTGTGTATACTCTTTATCAGAACATTATTTCCCTCACTTATTTGTCTAATGACTTCCGCTAATAGAGAGTACTGCAAGGGAGAGACTTGTATTGTTTGTATCTACATACATTTTGAGAATGTTATAGTAATATTTTGTTCCCAATAAGAAAGGCACCAAGTTCACATTTATTAGTTTTTGTTTGTTTTAATTTTGAAAATTGTAAAATTATTGTTCTTAAAATGTTTTGTAACAATTTGGAGCTTTTTTCCCTGGGCCCCCCCTGAAAATGGTCTTCTACCCAGTCAGACTTTCTCGGTAATCAAATATAAATAAATAAATGGACAAATAAATAACATAAATAAATACATATTTATTACCTTAGTAATATGTGGTGGCAGTTGTCATCTGTCTCATTATTCATAAGAGAAGGCTTTCTGGTGGTTATGTTGGTTTATCACCAGAGCTAAATAATAATATAGTCAGTCACGGGGACCTTCAAAACCAATCTGATGTTTAATAAGATAGCTAAGTTTCTGGACTGTTGATGTAGCTTCTGGTTGTAAAAATGTGTGCATTCACTGACACATTTTCTGGTAAAACATTTTTTATTGATGTGGTGTAATTTAACAGAGGAAAACTATGTGTTTGTTCATAAATAAATAAGCACACCATTTTTTAGAAAGATAGCTAGCAGTCTTTATTATGCTGTAGTTTTGTGACATAAAAAAAGCTCACTGGTATTTTGAATGTCTTTTAGGTAAATCTGGCACTGTGCGATCTTCCAGAGGGAAACGCTTTATTTATAAGTAAATAAAAGTTGTGCTCCATAGAGTGAGTTTAACTCCAGGGGCTAATAAGTATGTAAGGCATGTTATTCAGAAGTGGGCTATTTGCATTTGCTG
>NC_056745.1:294944359-295086859 GCF_019279795.1 Protopterus annectens
AAGCTGTACAAAAATAACACTTAATTTTTCAGTAAATATGCACTCCCACACCCATAACATAAATATAATAATTTCATAGTCACACAAACACAGAGAAAAAAAATGCTCCTTACACACTGAATCACTGCTGGTGCACATACTTAATCTTCTAGACATGGTGGAAAGTTGTACAGGACAAGTTTTTTTTTTGAAGAAATGCAGCAGAACCTTGAAATGTAGGATGCTTCATATACACATACATACACACACACACACACACACACACACACACACACACACACACACACACACACACACACACACACAAACACTTTGGACTCCTGATGCTGCTATATCCTTTCAGAAGCACTGACATATTATGTGGGGGACAGAACCATCTAGTTATTTAAGCAGCTTTGCTTTAGGGAAAAGTTATTTGTATTTAAGATTTTGACTTAGCAGAAACTGAAGCATCAGGAAATCTTTGTCTAATGCAGTAAAGTGAGATCTACATAATTGGACTGCACTAACATATTATTTGAACACATTGACATATTGCTGGACACCCCTTTGGAGTTTCTTGAAGTAAATTAATTCTTTCTTTCAAATTCAGCTAAACAGTTGATCCATTTTGTCAGTGATTTCCTCTTACAGTATATGGTGAACATATAAGATGCTTGGGAGCAGTGAATCAAATCTTTGCATGGACTACAGAAAAAAGTAAAAGTCAGCCTGCTCCCCTGTTCAGAGAGTTAATGTTTATACATTTTGCCTGCATGTCTTTTGCAAATGCTAAATAGACTGGCTAGACTTTTATGCAAAGTCATGGAAAGACTTATCATGGAATTAATCAGTTTTGGGATAGTACCTACTGTTATTATAGTATAGAATTTGAAGGAAACACCAAACACTGGACCTTTCTCAGTTTGGATTTGTCATGGACAGGTCATGCTTACTCAACCTGGTGAACTTTTTTGAAAAGGTCACCAAAAGCAGCACACACCACATACCTTCACCTGGCCAAAACTCTTGACACAATCCCCCACTCAGCCATATAGAAAAGCTGAATAAACTGGGAATAAACCGTACATCACTCACTTCATTGCCAGGTGGCTTACAGATAGGTGTCATCAGATCAAAATAAAGGAAACTACCTCCACACAGAGACTAGTCAACATCTCCTTTTCTTAAACAAAAGTCAGTACCAAAGGGCTATGGCTGCCTAAGTTTGCAGATGACTACGAGCTCAGAGCACTCACTGAATCCCAAAATGACTCATCCTTCTAGAAGAAAGGTTTGTTCCACATAAATAACTGGTGTCAAAATCATGGGCTAAAATTAAATGCCAAAAAATACATTACCATATTCTTTGAGAAGTCATTATCCCAGGGAGCTACCACATTGACAATTTGACCATAGGTGTTGACCCAGTTGTTCAGGATTTGGGAACATATGTGGACAGTGACCTAACTTCCAACAAAAAACATGTCCACTTTCATAAGAAATGCCTTCTATATTGTGCAGGTTATAAACAAAGATAATGTGTCTAGATCTAGGGATGTCATTGTCCTCTTCTACTCGGGCCTCATTAGGTCAGTCTTGAAGTATAATGCCTCCTTGGCCATGTATCTGTTGAGACACATGTAACAGCTAGAATGCCAACAGCGATACCATACTAAAAGGAAAAAAAGCAATAACAATATGTCCTACATTTAATGACTCAAAGCTCTATGACAATACTTATTATCCTGCAGACTGCTAAGAGGGTCCTGTGTCTGGCATACAAGGGATCCTCTGTTCAAATACTGATGGACCTACTTGACATAATCAAATCAAATGGCATCAGAAATACTTTGCCCATGGATCTAAACCTCTTCTGCAAGATCAAAATAATAGTTTGAGGGACAGGTATAGCTCTTACAGGATACCACTGCTCTAGAACAGACTCCCCATCCCTGTTAAACAAAGCTCATCCATGTCTGTATTCAAGCACAACTTGAATCTATGTATAGGTAATAGAGAATTTACCCCAGAGCTGCTCTCAGTAATACTGATGGACAGAAGCAGCTCCTATATGCTTTATCCCATGCATGGATCCCATCACATTATCTATGGTATGATCCTAGTTATTCTTACTAGAGGTAATATATATAATTGTTGACATGGAATGGGTAAGGCTAAATTAACACCAATCTGGATTGGTTTATTCAAGCACTACAAGGGAAATTGGCTAGGTTAAAATGGACTACAAGAGCAGCTAGCTCAGAACATAGTTATGAACCTGTATACCTATAACTCAGCAGTAGTTAGACTACAGTTATCTTTAGTCAGTGTTAGCAGTACAAAAGTTGGCTCTTAGCATTTTTGTATGCCATTTGTATGCTTAAACTTTTGCATTTTACATTTCTCTGAGTAAGAGTATATTGGTTTGTGTATTTAATTTTCATTTTGTAGCGTTGTTGCCTTACAGCAAGAGGTTCTCCTGTTCGATTCACAGCTGGAGTGCCTTCTGTGTGGAGTCTGCATGTCCTCCCCACGGTTGAGTGGCCTCCGAAAGACATACGTGAATGGGCGTGCCTTCGCTGAAGTTTGAGCATCGGGCTGGCAATTCGGCACCATAAAAAAATCTACTGCCAATCATTAGCGGACCGGAGTTCCGCTGTGGCGACCCCTAACTGAGAAAAGCCAAAAAGACAAACAACTATATTGCCTAATTTCTTTAAGTAAAGAATTTAATTATTCAATTTTAAAAGCTTGTCACTGGCTGCTTATTAATATAATTACACAAAACTGGTATATTGTAATTATTGGCATCCACCTTTTGAAGAGTGAATACTTAGCTGTAAGAACCATAAGTTAATAAAATGGTTAATTCATATCTGGAGTGTACATAACTTAAAGAATAATATTAGCTATCATTTGGGACTAATACTATTCTTTCATGTGTATGATTCTAACAGTGGCAAAGCAGAGGGCTTTGTCTGTGTTTATAAATATGTGTGTGTGTGTGTGTGTGTGTGTGTGTGTGTGTGTGTGTGTGTGTGTGTGTGTGTGTGTGTGTATGTAGTTTAGGAGTGTATAGTAATTCTGACTTTGGTGTGCCAGACTGGACTGTCTGATGGCAGCATATTTCTGAAGTAGTTTAGCCTCTTCTGAAAAACAATATATTTGCAGGAATGCAAAGTAGTTTTAATCAAGTTACAGTTATTGTTAGTAAGAAAATATTCAGTGGTGTTGCAATGACAGTAATGTAGAGGAATTCCTGGAAAGCCAGTGGTCTTACTTTGTGAAGCTTATTTTGATGGGACAGCTATTAGCATACCCAAGGCAGCAGTGTTTATTTCCCAGATGCACAATTGACAAGAAAATAATTTTGAACTGTAAAAACAGCAACAAGTAACCTTTGTGTAATTAAAGCTTTTATTGCAAATTAAACATAACCCTAGTGTTTTAGTGCTATTTATCAGGGGGATGCCAACTTCAAGTACTATGAAATTATTTAAATAACAGTTTCAGTTAAGTTTACAAACATAAGAAAATCAAAATTAGATTTCAGATATAGACAAACCATCAATTCTGTTTCCTACTAGTGACAAAAATGCATATACTATAGAAATATATCAATTAATCAAATACTGCTATTCCATATTCATGTTTAAACTTTTGAGATGCAGAGTAATGGAAGTAAATCAATGCTGTGTGCAGTTTGTTAAGTGCAAAGTTATTATCCCCTCCTCTTCCATAAATAAGGAGTGTAGGCAACCAGTGTTTAAAACACCAGTGCTGTCATGATGGTATGTGCCTTTGCATATCATTTGAAATGCCTTAAAACATTGAAATTAGCCATTAAATAAAATAGTTTGTACAGTAATCAATTAACATAAGCAAGTGATATCAGTTAACATGGCTAAAGCAAATGCAATAAGGATAGTATTGCAATCTTAGAGTAACTAGCAACCATTGCTTTCATAAATAGCAATGCAGCAGACTCTGAG
Source organism: Protopterus annectens (assembly GCF_019279795.1). Classification (NCBI taxonomy): domain Eukaryota; kingdom Metazoa; phylum Chordata; order Ceratodontiformes; family Protopteridae; genus Protopterus; species Protopterus annectens. Next base: position 294,948,334 of record NC_056745.1, read on the forward strand.
TAACATGTCCGCTTTTATAACATATTAAAACAACTGAATGGGTATTATGTTTTGGGCTCACCTTTCCCCTTATAAAAGCTTAGGTAGGATATAATGCTGGTTTAGCTGCAACCTTTAATCTTCAGTATAAGAAACAAGAGGAAAAAGTCCAGTATTTTTACAGTAAGTCATTGAGTAATGCTGTGCTAAATGCAAGTGTTAATTATCAAAAAATAATAAAAAAATACCCACAATCTACCTGTCTGTCCATCTATCTATCTATCTATCTATCTATCTATCTATCTATCTATCTATCTATCTATCTACTTATCTGTTTATCTAGCCCTCTAGCTATTTGTTAGCTAAGTATGTAGGCTGGTCCAGAGACCCTCTTCATAGGCCAGTGTAAAATATAAATCATTTGTTAGTACATTTTTTTGTTTTACAGAGTGGGCATGCTGTATTAAAATAAAATAAAAGTAAGCAATTTGTTCAGAGAAGTACAAGTTCAGATTGCATGAGTAAATGAAACCAAGTAAGAGAAGTAATACCCCAGTATAATTGCTTTAAATAAGTAAAAAATATATACTGATAGTCTCACCATGATAACAATGAAGAAAAGAGGGACCAAGTAAATCCAAAATTCGATGCTTTAATCACAAGAAAAAAGATGAGCGCTTTCGCGTGGACTCCTCCACGCTTCATCAGATTTCTATTTATTCTGCTTTAAATAAGTCTTAGACGAATGACTTCCCCGTGTTCCTGAAGCGTGAACATCAGTAGGTGGTTTTTAGATAATCAGCAATTTTGATGTGAACGCAAAGAGCAGAGGTCATTGCTCAAGTTTGATGTGAACGCAAAGAGCAGAGGTCATTGCTTCTGTCAAGTGGCTATTAAAGTTTCACAGAGCAGTTTTATTGGAGGCATTCTGTGCTATTAACCCCAACAAAGACAAGTCTCTTTATGAGAAGCCACCTGAATTTTCACTAACATGAGTAAAGGTAATTTCACTGGTGCGGCATTCATTAACTTTACCTGCGCCTTTGAGCTGGTTGACTACTCCATCCTGGTATTGCACTTACAAGATATTGGTGTTAACTCTGAATCTATGCAATGATACAAAGGTTCCTGACCAAGTGAGCTTTCACAGTTAAAACTGAGCCCGCTTCATCAAATACAGCTTTGGTTCTTTCAGAGATTCCTTAGGGATCAATTCTCGCAACAGTACTGTTCTCAGTTTTTTTAAAAAAGAATCTGTCTCTTGCTGTATTTCATCTGTAGTGCCTCCTTTATGCTGATGGCATGGTTATCTATAACTCAAACTCTTCTTACAAAATCATACAAAATCAACTTCAAGCTGATCTTCTACAAATAAACAATTGGCTTTGTTCTAAAAAAAGTACTTCTCAACCCTAAAAAACAAGTCCATGCTGTTTGGCACAAATAAAAGACTCATTAAAGGGTCCAGCCCTCTCCATATCAAAGACCCACTTAACATCCTAATTGAATCCACCACATCATTTAGATACCTTGGCATTTGGCCTAACCACTGCCTCAACTTTCAAGATCACACTCAGAAAGTCAGATCCAGAGTCAATTACCTCCTACTCTGGGCCCATAAGCTATCTTATTTCCTCTCACAACCTGCTAGAGCAGCCTTAGACAAAGGTGTCCTACTTGCACAACTAGAACATGGCCTACTCCTGTTCACCACTTCTTTACAAAAAACACTGCCACTTTACAATTTTTTCAAATAACATTTGACGTTTCATCACTAACTCCCCTCAATGTGAACATTACTGCAACTCCTAGGAAAAAGCAAATTGGTTTCCTATTCAAGAAGAACCAACCTCTTTCTTGGCTCCCTTCCATTCAAAACCCTACACCAAGACACACCAGTTCCTCAGCTGTGAGACTACTGATATTCAACTCACACTACACCCTAAGAAAATTCACTAACGGCCCTATTCTCATAACTCCACCAGCTAAGCTTCATTCCACAGATCAAAGCATCTCTGTTCTTGTCTCTAAACTGTGGCATTCTTTGCCACCTGATCTTACTGAAATCAGAGATAACAAACAGTTCAGACATCAGTTCAAACAATACCTAACTGAACAGTATAAGTGCAGAGCTCTGAATGCAGCCATGTCACCTAACTCCCATGCGTGCAATATTATATTCATGTCAGCAAAGCTTGACTGCTTAATCTCCTACCCTGTCCAGCATATAACCTCATACCCACTGCTTCCTTATCTGCCCAATCCATTCCCTACTATACATCTACTTCTCCTGTTATTAGCTCCTGTGTTGTAGTTCTTAATATTCTACAATTTCTGCTCTCTTTATTGCTACACTTTCCCTCCATACTTGTCTATATGCTGTGTCCATTCATTTATCTGGACCACACTTACCTCACATATAACATCTGCATTATACACTGTATACTCCTGAGCCTACTTCTTTTAAAATCTTGTAAATATGTGTATACTCTTCACATCTATATTATGTTATGACACCGCACTACATAATTTAGTAATACCTTTAATATTACTTTACTGTTACCGCTATGTAACTTAGACTGACCCTGCCAATCGTCAGATCTGATCAGTACTCTACCTTGGAATACAAGGTAAAATAAATAAATTCATTAATTAATAAATTCTGTGATCTCAAAAGTGGGAGGATACTTGATGCCTGAATGTTGGGGGGAATGGTATTTCAGATATAAGAGTTTAAGTCTCAAATTGAAATCCAGATGGCCTTTTACAGTGACAGACAATAACTTTGCTGGCATCAAAGAATAAGAAAGACCTGCACAATTTATGCAAAATGATATGGAGAAAGTTTGCATTATAAACCTAGTTCAAGTTTTTTTTTTTTTTTTTTTTTTTTTTGTGGTGGGGGTGGTAGGGGGGAATTTTCCAGCCTGTGAATAAATATTTTCAATAGCTTTTCTGATTTTAAGAAAGTTGGTCAAAATGTTGCTTACGTTTGGGATAGTATCTACTGTTATTTCCGTATGGAATTTGAATAATGGCATAGAGTCATGCCAGACATCTAGATATCTGAAGTTAAAAACTTGAGTTAATCAGTTCATTATAGGATCAAAAATCTAGAACCTCTGGGGGTGCCAAAAAGCATAGCAAATTAATTTTTAGAATTAGCTGTCAATTCATAAGGCTGAAATAATCGCCAACAGTTGCTAAAGTCTTTGTGTTTTTGTTCCATGCATGACCACAACTCCTCCCTGCATCAAGATGACCCACTTGTTCCTCCTGCAAGGAGTGAGAGACAGAGCCAGTTGCTCCTTGACTAGGATGAGAGCTGGATAGCCTATTTGTTCCATGCTCAGAGCAAGAGCCTTATCTGACCATTTGTTCCCCCAGGAGGTAAGAGATGAGTGTTAGGGAGCAGGCCATCACATATTCATGTATGTCCCATGCTCAGAGCAAGAGCCTTTATTGACCATTTGTTCCCCAGGAGGTAAGAGATGAGTGTTAGGGAGCAGGCCATCACATATTCATGTAGGTCCCTTCTACAAATATTTAACCCCATTCCTGATGGCTCCCTTATATGCTGATGCTGCTGCTGCTCTAGAGGTCCCCTGTGCATGCTTCAGCACACGTGATAACATCTTTCTGGTTTGCATTCAGCACATACCCATACTGTACCTGCTTACCCTTAGCACTCCTCTTAGGGTAAGCAGTGCAGGTCATATTGGCTCCTTCCTCACATGACAGGTGAGCCAGTATCAGGTGCTCATTCCCAAACTTTTTTCCCCATTCATTCTATTGCTTAAGCCACTAACTGAACTCGGGTTATTTGGGTTGCAGTCAGGGCTTTATCCCTCCGTGTCACAAGGCTGAGAATCAATGTCTTTTGATTTTCACTTTGTACTGTGGTTGAACTTTCAGCAGCTTTTAAGAGAATCATATCACTGATGTAAAATGTAACCTTGGCAAGGCAAATATACTGTCTTTAATAATGTGAAGAAAATAATCAGACTCAAAACATAACCCTGAGAGACTTTTACACTTATGAAAACCCAGCTCATAACAATTAGCCCTGCTGGCTGCTGGGACAGGTCTATACTTATCATAGACCTTAAGCCACTTCATAAAGTCCTTCACAAAACCCCATCATACTCTGCTTCGTAATTAGGCAAGAGTGGTCTAAAAGTTGAAAGACCCTTGCCAAATCTACAAAGATCACCTCAGCTGGGATAACATCTGTCATATTGTGAATAGCAGTCACTACGGCATATCCCTTCCAAAAATCATACTATGAGCCAGACAGCAGAGTAGATTTGCTAATGTGTTCTCGTACTATTTTGTACTTTACTGTCTCCAGTATTTTAGCTAAGGCCTTAAGACTGGAAATTTGGTTCAAGACTTGCACACTTTGTGATGTGCCACTTCGGAGAGGAGAGTTCCAACTGCATGTTTGAGGAGGTAAAGTGCTTCTAACAACAGAAAGACTGATAATGTAACTCAGGTGATTTGTGATAACAAGGACAGCTGATAACATGTTAAAATACAGACATTCTTTAGTGTTAAGTCCCAGAATACCAAGACTGAAAATGCAGACTTAAACATAGTAAGTCTGAGACTGCTGTTCCTCAGAATTCTATTTTTTCTGATGTATTACAATCTCAGAGTTGGTATAAATAAGTTTTGTGTGTGTATACATCTGCAAAAAAAATAACTCTAAAAGAGAAAACTATGTCTGACAGTCAGTGTTCTCCTGTGCTTTCGGCTTTTTTTATCAGCATTTAGGAGTTCAGTATTATGAGTCCCAACATTTTGATAAACAGCTGGAGCCTTCTTTAGGAACATCAGCAAGTGAAAGACTACATTTCTAACTGAGTTTCCTTCAAAGTTTTAAAAGTGGCTTAACTGTGCTGTAAAGCAGAAGTTTATCTGTATGCAAGAGAAGTCCTGAGATACAGCACTAACACAGGGAAATGGGGGGGGGGGGGGCTAATGGACAAGCCTTTATTTTCTATAATAGGAAGTGGTGATTTATGAGGTTAAGCTCCTGCTAGCATCAGAGGAGTGACTTTCTGGAGAATATGCAACTGTTTTTTTATTCTTTCACATTAAGATCCTTACTTGCCTTTGTTTGTAAGAAAAATAAAAAGGTTGTCCTAATTTAAGTAGAATGTGTGATCTTACTGATACCCCCAAAATATAGGGGAAATTCTGGCTGTGCTCAAGGTTTTAAATTTGTTTTCTTTTCAGCCTTTGCTTAAGACTTCTCTATTTGTTACCTGCAAAACTTCAAAAAAAGCCATCTCAAATCACCACAACAAAAACTTTTATTAACAAGCTTTTGCAACCTCTTCTTCGGTTTTCATTTCTGTTTTCTTTTTTTTTTCACCTGAGCATTGTTCAAAAGCTTGCTAATCAAAGTTTTTCCTGTGATGATTTGAGAAAGCCTTTTCAGAGTTTTGTTGGAGCTTTTTGTGACCAGCTGCATCTTTACCTGCTGGAGTTTTCCTTTAGATTTTTTGTTATATTTGTTATAATTATTGCATAAGTTAACTGTTCATTTGTAGATCGTTTTCAACCACTACCTAGGCCCCAAGGAAAATAGAGAATATGACATATATACAAATAGTTAGTATAGTCAATCAAGTAACATGTTTTTGCAAGGAGGATGAAATAAATAATTCTTGACATTGGTATTGCTCCAGGCTTTGATGCTAGCCAAGAGTGCTCTTCTCAGTATCAGCAATGTACTTGCCTCCTTCTGTAGTTCATTGTTTACCAGTCTAAGTTTGTGTCTTGTTTACTTACTGTAATCTATTTCTTTCATCTATCTTAATATATTTGTCCATTTCTATTAAATCAAGCAGGTCTTCCCTTAGATCATTTTCTTCTGAAATGAGAGCACCACCTCCTTTGATCTCTGTTTCTTGTTCTTTTCACTTGCTTTGCAGCAGCTGCAAAAAGTTTGGTGTGACCACCCCAAGCTAACCAGACCAGTAACCATTTGTGGACATTGTCACACCTGCATTTTATTTCTTTTTATAAGAATTACATCAACCTTGTTTTTTTTTTTTCAAATACAAATAATAACACTATGTCCTGCCATAGGGCTGTCCATTGTCAATAAATATGGTATTATGTGAGATTATAACTGGAGAGGCAGTTTCCACCTTCAGCCAGGTTTCTGTTACTGCCAGAACATCTATGCTTCTTGCAGACTCCATGTGTTGATGTATTGAGCTGAGTTCATTTGTTGTTTATCATATTCACATTCATTTAACGAATTCTGCTACTATTTTTGCTTAAAGCAGGCCATCAGAGATACATTACTACTCATTGTTAGAGATGCCATATTATTTACAGTGGAGATGGTATGTTAGGCCTGGAATGGAATGGATTGGAATGGATAGTAACCCTCATGATTAGCTTCAGTGCAGTTTAGAATCCTTCAATATTGTGATACCAATGAGTAAGAGGGCAGCCACTGTTATGGGCCAGTAAGTCTATCAATTAAAAATGAAAAAGAAAAGTAACTCGATGTTTGTGTTTGAGGAATTAGCTTTAATTTCTGAGTACTTTTATCAGAAATACCTGTAATTCAGACCAACATCCCAGTGGTCTGAATTTAAATTAATAATAATAAAGGGCTTTTAGACAAAGCAGCAACATTCGGGTTTCACCTTACCATCTGATGGATGCAATAAAGAAAACAGCCTGCAATGGTTATGTTATGATATTAACATATAAATAACACTTGTCAACCCAAAAGAAAGTTGAGAGTAGAAATCCAGGTTGAATACATAGCTGCTGGCTTCTATATGAAACTGAAAAGAAGTGGTGGGATCTGTAATGAACAGCTCCAGATAGTTAAAGTAGGCTGCATCTTAATGTTACCCCCTAAGGAAAGCACATGTATAAGAAAGAAGCACTGTATCTGGTGAAAACAAAATATGGCTTGGGGTGGTGGTGTAGTGCCTAGATGTGAAAAATGTCTGTTTCCATAATGTAAAAGAGGTAGTGACAGGGGAAAAGCATGCATGTCTGGTAAAAATGTACAAGAAAAAGAAAAGAGAACTCAATGGGGAGTACCAAAAGCAGTAATTTTGTGAGCAAATGCTCTCCGCAGTAGCTCCACGTGGAGTGTCATCCCAAAAAGCATAGTAAGGAATGCATATCTGTCTCCTGTAATTTAATTTCTGTCTTCCTATAGTAAATTGCAGTCTGCTTAACATTGCTTTATCTGGCAGAGAAATGTATGAGAGAGCTGCGTAGTTGTGCTCAGTCCTGACTTCCAGCACCTAAATGCATCACTACGTGTAACTTTGAAATCTGTTACACCAGAGTACTGCTCATTAATGGGTCAACAGGAGAGCTCTCCAGCAATAAAGAGCATCTGCTTCTCAGTGGTGACTGATAACGAGACATATCCAGTGAGTAAGTCATAGCCTTCATTGCTCAACACCAGCAAAGGAGTAAAGAGATCATACGATGCCCAAGATGCTAAACCTCTGAAGCTTAGAAGGGAGACGCAAAACTAGAAAACTGCAAAAGGGAGCTAGGTCTCTTTTATGAACATACCCTAGAGAGAAATTACTACTGAACAGCACAATCAAAAATGACAATTCTTTGCCCAGTAATGGATGACCCTAGTTAGTACCAGTTCCGTCAGTCAAGGATAATGCTGAGACAATCATTGCAGGTACCAGTAAAACCATGAAATTATTTTTTATGCAGAAAATAAAAACAATATCAGTTTCTTGGACAGAACTGGTATGTTTTGGTACTAAATTGAGGCTCCACAGAGAAATAAAATGTAAAAGGTAGGAATTATAGAGCTTTAGACCATCAGGATCTGTGAGGGCATACCAAATTATATCATAAACAACTGAAAATCAATGTGTACAATAATAGCAAACTATGAAAGAAAAAATAAATTAAAGGTATTTATAGTGGAAAGAAGAGAAAAATATTTGAATGGTAGACAAAGACCTGCGGGGGCTCACACTGAGGAAGCAAACCCATACCAACAGACAAAGTGCACTGACATATTATATCAAAACATGCATTAATACAAAACACAGAATAGACATGCTTTGTTAGCAGAGCAAAGTTCTACCAGATATGAAAGGAACTAAGGCAAGAAAAAAGCTGAGGATAAATAAGAAGAAACTGTCTGGGGTCTTCGATGTTTTCCCATCAGTAGCATTTGGCTTCATGTTCTAGGAATTGAACGAAATGTTCCAACTGACAAAAACTGCTCATAAATGCCAAATAAGTTTACTGCTTTCATCCTCATCAGAAGTTCCTGGTAATGAAGGATGAAAGCACTAAACTTATTTGGCATTTAGTAAGCAGTTTTTTGTTGGTTGTGGCATTTTATTCAGTTCTTTAGTTTTGCTGTGTCTTATCATGAGGGTTAAGTTTGTTTCATATTCTAGGAACACAGATAACAAAAATCTGAAGCTACAGGTCAACATGTGAATCTAAGGTCAAGTCTTGATAGACAAGGCTGCCCAATAAGCTACAGTGTCAAGAATGTATGACTGGCATGAATAGCGTGCATAGGCGCTGGAAGCTGTTGAAGGCTCGGGGGGGGGGGGCGGAGAGTGAGAGGGGCACTTAGTGATCTAAAAAGAGCATCCCCTCCTGCAGCAACCTCCTTCCACTCCAGCAGCATCCCCCTCCACAGCCACTCCAGTGATCCATTACTTGGCTATTTATCCTCAGTTACCATAAACACCATTCAAACCTGTCAGTGTGAATACTGTTTTCATATTTACTTCCACAATGATTACAGAAATTGAAATAAAATAGCACAAACACTAATAGCCATTTGCTAAACAAACAATACAGTCTCACAATGAAAACAGAATTAGCATGAGCAGTAAACTTCTCTGCCCTTGAAACTCACATTCAGTGAAAACTCACATTCATTTTGGATTTGGCCAGTGGAAGACTAAGGTTACTTCTGGGCTGTTTTCAAACAATAGGCTCCTTACACATTTTTAGGGCCATGCATACATGTATGCGTTCTTTGATTCACCTTTCTGATTGCATTAAATTACATTTCTTGTATAATACAGCACACTTGTTAGAGCATGTTTTAATTTTATTATTTTGAACATTTTTCCAGTAAGCAATGAAACAAAATTTGTGAACCGATAATGACAAAACTGCCCAATTCAGAACATTTCCATCATAAAAGTCTACTCAAACATCTGTCCTTACAATCCACCAATATGAGTAAATATGCACAATTTCTGCAGAAGTAAAATCATCAAAATAATTCCACATTAAAGGGATCTGTAACTAATGAAGATATTGCTGCAAGCAAACAATTTTATATTTCATTGTTTCATCTGCAAATAAGAGTGTCTGTTGCCCTTGAAGAATTGTCTATGTTACATTAAAAATGATAAGCTAGTAATATTGCAATAGGGAATGAATGGTAAATTGATAACATGTTCTTAGTTACTAGATAACTCCTCCAAAGGAGGACATTCACAGGACTACAGCATCCACTCCCTTTAAAGTACAGCACAGTGCAGTATCAGCAATCCATCTGCATACTGTGGGAGTAGAACCCATAGCCTTCTGCATCAAAAGCAAAGATACTATCTGCTGTGCTAGTAACATTGCAAACAGACTTGGCATAATAAGCACAAAACTTCTCTTCCCCTGAAGTTCTCAGCTCCTTGTAAAATCCACTTGACACTCAACTAAATTTCTCAACTTTGTAACACAAGAAATCGGGAAAAAGCCAAAATGTGTGTGTGGGGTGCAAAGGCCCAAAACCAGGGGGACATTTTAAACATTACTTGTAGAATCTTAGAAAAGTTGCTAGAATAAAGTGCTTTGTGTTACCATGTGTTTCCTGAAAGATAGGAAGACTGAAACTTAAAGGGCTGTCATTATTTAATGAATCATTTTGAGTCTGGTCTGCGGTAATTTCACGTAGATTATGTATGTGAGCAGTACAAAGGCATAGACAGGATTTTTTGAACTGCAAACCAGGTACACAGAATAGCTTCCTCCAAATGAAAAACAAAAAATCTCAAGGGACTAACACACAAAATGTACTTAGCCTAGCATTCTGAAAAAAAAATAATTGCAGTGACATAATCTATAAATAAAACAAAGACATGATAAATGTACCAGAGCTTTTTATTTTACATGCCATGCTAAATGGTTATTTATTAATTTACAAGATTAAATAGAAGTCCATAACTGATGGTGCTGTCTAGGTTTAAAAGTAATTTCACAATACTAAGTTTAACAATTCCACTCAACATAACTTGTAACATAGTTATTATATAGTTACACTTAAAGGATATCTCAGAGTCAGTAAGAAACACAATTTTCGGACAGTAAAGGGCAATGACATTGTGATAATAAGGCCTATAAGCAATGTACTGAAAGTGTAGCCAACAGCATGTTAAGTTATCTAATTTTTGGCATTTGTTGATCTGTTTTCTAGTACAACTCACTCAAGGAAACAATGACTTCTAAAACTAAATGGTGTGAAATTACTGCGTAATAGACTCATTAATTAGCCTGGCAATAATTACTGCCATTACTGTATGTTGTTTCAAGGCAGGTAAAAAAAAGTGCTAAATGAAAAACAAAATGTTTATTAGATAGCACCTGTCTTTATCACTGTCAATACTGTTAAATATCTACTCTTCAGCTATACCCCCTGTCCACTGTCATTTGCCACAAAACAAAAAACTTCCCTTAATACAATATTAAGTTACTTATTTGTTAAATTTGGGTAATTACACTGAAAAAGGTTGGTTTTGGAATAACATCTTGTTGCATACTAAATTAAACATTTCCTAAAATGAAAACCTGTTTTTCTATGCTGAAAAGAAGCAATATAAAAAGGTCTCAGAATGATAAAAAATTGAAACCTCTATTATATTCAGTTTCTTCCAAGAATCGTCTTAAACTAGCCTGGAGCATAACATGTACGAGTAGGGAAAATAAAAACTTCAAGTCAAGCAAGAGATGAGCATGTGTACAAGGCATTATATGGACGCTAAAATCCCATGATGTCCTGTTGACAGTGAGCTTTGAAGCAGATAATGAACAGGAGCAGAGCTGAGGGAAAGCATCAGATGCAGACTGTATAGATGAACAGACGGTAGGGTTAAAAATTAAAAAAAAAAATTATGAAAGCCGCTACAGTGAATTATTAACAATGTTCACTGACCAGTACAATAAACGGTCAGTAAAATTTATCAACAGTGCAGGGTAATTTTTGACCTTCAGTGGCTCTTAGGTTCTAAAGGGGAGGCAGTAACTTTCTGAACTGTCTGTAAATAGTGCAGTTCTGAAGATAATTACAGCAACACTTATTTCTGATCAAATACGCTGTCCGACTGTCAAAGTGTTTTTACTGCATATGTAAACACAAAACATCAGCATAACCCCCCCCCCCTCCTCCAGCAGCAAAAAAACACTTCAGCAATCAGCCAGCATATGTAAATAAGTAACCAAGCCCACAAAACAGTGAAAAAAAGCCAATAATAATAAATCAAAAACTGCTCCAAGTCTACAAACAGTGTTTTATTCAATTTGTGGTAAGTGCTAACTATTAGAAAAGAAAGCGCTTACCACGGATTGAATAAAACACTGTTTATGGACTCTGAGCAACGTATGTCAACACAAAACATCAGTGTACCCCCCTAGCAACTCTTACCTGGAAGCAGCAAAAACACTTGGACAATCGGACAGCATATGTAAACTCTCCGCAAAAGCTGTACTCTCCTTTATTTTAAAATTGCGTGGGTGGCAGGAACACACGCACATATACAAGTACTGGACCATGCCATGGTTTTCCATCTGTAAAAGTGTGTGGGGGTGCTTCTTCCCGTTGCTCTATGGTTCTGGCCCCTATGATAGTGTAATAGTTTGTAAACTGTGATTTGGTCCAATGTTTCTTTTATAATATCACAATTTCCTCATCAAGAGAATATTATGAGAAAGTTAAAAGAATTCCGGTTATTTTTTTTTTATTTTTTTTGGAGGGGGCAAGAATTCCATGATTAACCCTTACTTTATTTACATCCAATGTTGGTTATAATATTAAGGATCAAAACATTTGGTCTTTCATTAGATATTAATTATATAAATTGGAATAATAATTTAGATGACTTTGGTACTGGATAATTAATTCAGTCCGGCAGCTATATTTAGCAGTATGGATAGATCAGCTTGTTTCTAAGATATCAGAAGAAATTTATTTACAAAGTATACAGATTCTATTATAAGAAAAGTTAAATTTGGCTACCATTCAGTTTAAAACTTGAAATTTAGCAAAAGACTTTCCTCCTAAAATAGAACCAGACTTCATCAGAAGTGTTACAATAAGAATTTAAAGCATTCTTCCCTCATCATGTCACATTACACAATGAATTAATTAAACTGAAAAACTGACATTCATCAATTCTGTTTTAAATTGCTTGATGCCTTATAGAAACAAAACCAAAATATTATAAAAATGCACTTAAATGGAGACCATGTTCACTTCTGTGTAATACAAAATATATGTATAAAACATTAAAATACAGTCTTCAGTACAAATTGGAATGATTTAATAAATACACTCTAATGTTATTAAATAAACATGGTTTAAAACATACTGACAGCAGTACATAGAAAACCCAAAGGAACTGAGAAGAAATAAAAACAAACAGATCACTGTATGGGGGTTTATAATTAAGTCTATAATCCTGCTTTCCTCCACATTGAGACATTCGTTATTGAAATGCAGTCATTAATTCCTGACGGTGCAGTAGCATTCAATTTTAGTTGCCATAACAGTTCTTTATATTCAGTAATTGTTTCCCAAGCAACCACTCCCAGGGATTCAAGTGTACTTTTTCTAATACATCAAAGCAGTATTGTTTAAAACCTCAACACTTAATGCCTAAAAATGTATAGCTTGAGTTTCCTATTAGTATGTCATAGTAATGTTCATAAATTCACTTTCTAAATGTTCACTCCATTTTCCATATATAAAAAAGGCTGTGCATTCAGAAAACTTAGCCAAATATATATCCCTTTTGTGCTTCAATTCCTATTTTGTGGTTGTATTTGAAAATTCATAATGTTGTTAAATTTTAAAAGTTCATCCTCACAGATGTGTTTACATTAATTACCTACATCACATTTCCTAGTTCCTTTCTTACATTTGTTGACTGGGACATGGTTAGCTTTGACCAATACCACGCACATAAAGAACAGGTGTACGGCCAACCAGAACTTGACTCCAAAAACACAATAGCCATCACTCAAATGTCAGCAATAACTCTTTATTGTACAATTGAAACTGCAGACTGGTTTTGGCTACTAAGCTTTCTTCAATGCAATAAGCACACATTTCTCCACCCCTTTTTTAAAAAAAACATCTGGGTGCATCCCATTGGACAATCACAAATATTCATTGAGACCTGGTGAAAAAAGTGCTCCCAAGTGAATAATCCATTTTTCTCTAAAGCTTTGACTTGAACCACATTTTTAATATTACCAGCTCTTTCACATACCAACTGGAGTTCTTCACTTATGTATTATATAGACTGTAAACTGCTCTTAATACATTCCAGTTCTTTTTAACTTTATCTTTTTATCATCTGTGAACCTGAATTGTATTGTACTACTACTAAAGCTTTATAAAAAGAGAGTTGTCAGCTTCCTTACTTACTTTATCTATGTTGTTAGGCATTAAAAAAACAGTGTTTTTGGTATTTTGTGACCCTATACCTTGCAAGGGTTTGTATCTATCACCTCAGCCCTTGGTCCTTCATCACTTATTTTGTGAACTAAGCTACTTGGGGTGGGGTGTTTCCACCATCTTGGGTAATATGTGCAGTCCCTGTTGAAGAACATCTGTTCTAGCTTCTTCTTGTCTTCCTCACAAGTCTTTTGTCAGAGTGCGTTCTGGCCAGTCTCACCAATTGTCAAATTAGTAAGGCTTTTATTCTATAATATGAGTGACAACTACTAAAGTGTAAGTATGTATTAGAGAACGTACACTTCCCATAGATGGTGGAAACACCCCCTCACATGTTAAAAATCATTATAACTAAATAATTAATTTGTTGAGTTCTGTGTTGGAAAGTGAATCTGCTGACTCAGCTTCGTGATTTTTTTTTTGAAGTGGTCACCAAAGCAATGAATGAAGGCAAAATGGTACACACCGCATACCTTGACCTGGTCAAAGTTTTCGACACAATTCTCCATTCAGGCATAGTAGAAAAACTAAATAAACTGGGAATTTGAGAATATTTGTGCACAGTGATCTAACGTTTGACCAATATGTATCTACTGTGGTAAGAAAGTGCTTCTACATTGCACAGATTATACACAGAGGGGTTGTAGCTAGATCTATGAATGTTATTGCCCCCTTTACTCAGCCCTCATTGGTCCAGCCACTGAATATAATGCACCCTTTGGAATGTATCTGTCCGCACATATGCAATAACTAGAACACCCACAGAGATACCTTACTATAAGACGACAAGACCTAAACAACATTCCCTACATGCACTCACTGAAAGCCCTGTCATTATACTCTGTGTCCTACAGACTGCTAAGAGGTGACGTATGTCTGGCACAGAAGACAAACCATTATTGATGGATTTACTAAACATCAGCAAATCAAATGGCATCAAAGATACTCAGTCTACGGATAAAACCTCTTCTGCAGCTTGAGCACAATAGTGAGGAGGGACAGGTATATTTTGCAGAGGCTACCACTGCTATGAAACAGACTCCCATCCACGTAAAATAAAGTTCATTCCTGTCCATTTTGAAGAGTAACTTAGATCTATTGATGGGAAACAGAAAATCTATCCCAGGACTGCCCCCGTACTACTAATGGACAGAGGCAGCTCCTAAATGCTTTATCCAATGCATTGGTCCCCTCAAATTATTTATGGTATTATCCCGATTATTCTTATCAGGGATAATATATAAATATCGACCATGGGATGGATAAGGTCAATCTATAAGAAAATGGGATAGATTATTTCAAGCAAAAAAAGGGAAATTGACTAGGTTTAAAATGGTCCCCAAAGGCAGCTAGCCTATTAGTTACCTGTGAACTACTGAACCTAGGAAAAGTCGTATGCCATCCTTTCTTTATAGGCATGGACGACAACACACAGCACCACATAATGACTGGTGACTTAGTCCATGAAACTGGAGAACTAGCCAGGTTGCTAAACCTTATGTGGCAGTTTTCTAACATCTTGGAATGCCAAAATTAGAGCTGCCTACATACTACAGCTCCTTTGGGAGGATGCACCAGCCTGAATTCAGCAAGCTTCCCAGTTCCAATAAGCCTGCAGCTTTTAGGACCAGGGTTGAAAACCAATTTAATGAGTACTATAAACAATAAGTTGCAAACTGGGCCTACCATTTATTCTTCATATGACGTTATGACATGATGATATGT
Organism: Protopterus annectens; assembly: GCF_019279795.1. Lineage (NCBI taxonomy): Eukaryota > Metazoa > Chordata > Ceratodontiformes > Protopteridae > Protopterus > Protopterus annectens. Next base: position 294,963,764 of record NC_056745.1, read on the forward strand.
TTCTTTGTTACCTTCTCTGTTCCTTTGGGTTTTCTATGTTCTGCTGTCAGTATGTTTTAAACCACATTTTTAAATGGCATTACAGTGTATTTATTAAACTATACCAATGTGTAATTAAGGTTGTATTTTAATGTTTTATATTTATATTTGTATTATGTAGAAACAGACACGGACTTCATATGTGTATTTTTGTAATATTTTTTTCTATAAGCCATTAAACAATTTAAAACACAATTGGTGAATGTCACTTTTTCAGTTTAGTTTATTTGTTGTGAAATGTGGCATGTGATGAGGGAAGAATGCTTTAAATTCACAGCATGATAATATTGCAGCTGTTCTGATGAAGTCCAGTTCTATTTTAGGGCAAAAGCATTTTGTTAAACTTCGAGTGGGTTTTCAGTGATGCTGGTTCTGTGTTTCAACTTTTGCTGTTGTGAAGTTCGATATTCTGTCAGGTGACCCATATATTTATGTGTATGTATGTGTGTATATATATATATATATATATATATATATATATATATATATATATATAGATAGATAGAGACTGACTGGGAGTTAGGAGGCAGATTTTCCACTTCAGAGGTTACAAAAATGATTATTTTATTGTTTTCACACTGTTTTGTGCAGCAGTGTTATTTTGTGATGACACGAATATTAGATGTTTTATCTCTGATATTTTGTATGTTGACTAATGCTGATTCAGTTATTCCTGATAAATCTGCATAGTTTGAATCGAAGGAGACATGAGATTCATTCTGGTTCATAAAGACACTGGAATACTTACAGTGATGTACAGTTTTCATTACCACTTCTAGTTAGCTCACTGCAGTTGTTAACAACTTTATTGAAAGGAATAAATATAGATTTTTATGTCATAGTAAGAATTTTTGACTGTGTCAACTTCCTCATTCCTTGATATTTTGGATAAGCTTTACATTCTGCTTAGGTAACACCTTACTTTTTCCTTCTCATCTTAGTGTAGCCTTATATCTGCTCCATATTTTTGTGAATTTTTTCACAGTTTTGACCTACAATAAGAACCTCTACAAAAAAAAAATTCAATCAATCAGCAACATTTCTACAAGAAAAACAAATCATTCCTTGATGCTGCGATAACCTGTTTTCCATCTGTGCATTCCTCTTTCTGGATTGTTACTTCACAAATGCATTATTCTGCATTTTTTTTCTTTTTTGCTCTGACTTTGAGCTAATAAGCATTGGACTGATCCTGCTACTTTGCCAGCTGCGAATTCATCCTCACTGCGCCATTTTCTATATGAGACATTGCATAATTGTGTGGCTATAGCAGCAAGCAAAGGGTCTTATTCACGTTGTCGAACTTTTACAAGTTCGAACGTCATATGGCCGAAACCATATGTTCGAACTTGGAAAATTTTGAACATTACAACAGAGATCGCCATAAGGGAAGTTTCCCTTTCCTTCAATGTAGTGCGATCTCGGAGTTGGTATATTTAAGTAGCGGGGGGGTGAAGAGGGGGCTTAGCCCCCTTACTTACAACCTTCAGGTAAGTTTTTTGTGTTTTTTTTTTAATTACGATGTCGAACTTTAAAAGTTCGAACATATGGTGTTGACCATATGGTGTTTGAGCTTTTAAAAGTTCGACAACGTGACATATACCCGCAAACAAAACAAAACTTACTTTTTATTACAGATATCATAGATCCCTTTGTGGTTCCTCACTGACTGGTTTGTTGATTTCCAACAATTCACCCCATTTGGATTCTAATTTGTTCATTAATGTTTTTGTGACATCTTCTTAAATGTCTTGTCCCCCCCCCAACTTTTATTACTGCCCTAGTACCTCCACAATAAGAAATCACTGTTGTAGAGTTGTGCTGGCAGTGATGCCCTTTTCAGGGGTAATTTCCCCCTTTTTGAGTTAATGTGATCTTGGAGTTAGTACATATCAGTGTGAGGACTTACTAGTAATGTCTTTCAGCTTTTCCCGGTTAGGGGTCGCCACAGCGGAACTCCAGTCTGCTAATGATTGGCAGTGGATTTTTATGGTGCTGAGTTGCCAGCCTGACGCCCAACCTTCAAAGAAGGCCACCCATTCATGCACGCACCTACCTGCATGTCTTTAACGTCAACTCGACTGCGGGGAGGACATGCAGACTCCACACAGAAGGCGCTCCAGCCAAGAATCGAACGGAAGAACCTCTTGCTGTGAGGCGACAATGCTAACTGCTGCACCATTGTGACCCCTGTGTGAGGACTTACTCACCTGCAAAAAACACTTTAAAAAGTGTTTTTTCAGCCAGTTTTATCAGGAAATGCAGTTCTGGTATTTCAGTCCTCAGCAAGTTGAGATTCATCCACTTGTAGTGGAAATATATGTCTTTTTGCTTCTGTTTCCTAATGTTTTTTGAATGTTGTTTTTGTCTAACCTTAATACTACTGCATCCCTAAGCTGCAGTTTCTTTTGCACTTCTTTTTTCTTCAGTGTATTTATTTCACAGGAAAATATGTTGATTCTGTGATGGTAGTTTTATGCATATATAATTAGTTTCTGTAAGAGTTATAACTTTCATGATTGTTTGCTGGAAATTTCCTGAGGCACTACTCAATTTTGTGAAAGTTTCCTCCTGAAATCCAGAAACCTCTTCTTTATCTTCTCAACTATATGATTTAAGTTGATTTGTACCTGTAGTAGTTTATGGTCATATATTCCCTAAAAGCTGCCCACTTCGAAATCTGTGATCTTGTCTTCCTTTTCTAGTGACAACAGCAGGTTCAAGATAGTTCCTTCTTGAATTGTATCTTTTATTGCCTGGTAGTGATCTTCCTTTAGTATTGTAAAAAGTTTGCTATTCTTAATGTGGCCATTACTAAGGGCTGAGATTAACACTGGACATTGTATTCCCTTTGCCAGTAGTACATTCCCTTTCTATGTCATCTGGAAGGATAGGCATTTAATTGTGAATGAAATGAAAGATGCACAGTTTTTCTAGAATTTAGAAAACCTGACAACATGCAAAACATGTTACAGTTTTGAAGAAATTTGTCCAGAAGTATATAGCAGTAAATCCCCATGAAAAACGATAAAGCTGAACTAGGCTTATCTCAGGAAGACACTGGGATGTTAATAGGCCATAACTGCAGTTATTTATGAGTTATGCTTTTCAGATTATGAAAATAAAAACTAATAACTAGAAAGTAAAGCCTGTGTTAGCTAGTGCAGAGGAATTTTCAAATTCTGGTGAGATGGCAAAGTGCATTTTAGCCTCAGAAACAGGATGCAAAGTCAAAACAGGCTCCATCTCCATTTAACAAGTTTAGTTAGTCAACTTTTAAAGTATTCTGTGAGAATTCATTTTTTTTTTAAAAACAAGGCAACTGATTCATATAATGATGACTGCTGCTGAAGTCAGATGTAAGAAATAATATTAATGGAAACTATTTCAGTGTTGCATAATTACTGCATGTTACGTGATACTTATCTTAACAAAATGAGTAAAAGCTCCCATGATGTAATTTAAGTTGGCAGCCAAGCTGCAGTGTTATTGAAAGTTTTAAAAGTGAGGCTGTTGTCTGCACTCTGTCAGAAGCAGGTTGCAAATGTCGTCTGCAGAATTTCAAGTATCTCAGGAGTACTCGACAGAAGCTAAAATGAAGCAGAGAACTCAGTCAGGTCTAGTTCATCTTTATTTATTACTTCTTTCTTAATCAGGTAGGCATACTTTGATTACATATGCAAGGTTATTCTAAGAGTAAACAGATATACATCAGTTTCACAGACTGCAATGTTCAAGCTGATGAGATATATACTCAGGCCCTTAGAATTTTAATTATTATATTATAGTGTTTACTGAAAAAAACCTTGTTTTTCAGAAGTCAAAGAAGAAATGATGAATTATGCAATAATATTCCATAAAATAATATATTCTTGCATATTTCTAATTTAATGATGCTGCTTTACTAATAGGACTTTTGGAAAAATGTTGGAATTCAGCCAACACATACAACATGAGATTATAGCCCTAGTTGTGAAGCTAGGGGTTTGCATTCTAAACTTAGAAGGACTGTGAGCACAGATTGACAGAAGATCTCAGCCTTAATGGCTTTATGTCCTTGCATGTTAGGCATGGTGATGGGGCATTGACAAGGGTATAAAACAGAAACAAAAACAATCCCTACAGCAATGAGTATGAAATTGTTCTGAAATTCCTCAGTCTCCTCCCAGACAATGGGAAAAAGTATGGAAGAGAGTTCCAGAATGTGAAAGCAAGGGGACAGGTACCACTGGCTGTTGATAGTCTGCTGCATGGGGGAGGGGGGGTCACAAAATTGAAAAACAAAAAAACAAAAACAGTGCTGTGAGATTTACTTCCGTGGCTGGACAGCAGAATCATTCTAAAATTATGGAACATAAATCAAGTAAAATGTTAACATATTAAAAGAGTATAGCTTTGACATCTTTCTGTTCCTAAAGGAAACATTGTTATAATGATGAAGAAATATATCAAATTGAATTATCTATGTGGATTCTATTTTGTAAGGGGGCATCCAACATGTTATTTCTAAAGTAAGTTTAATAGTAAAAATAAATAGGCTCCCTACTGAAATTTTGAGACTTGCTTGGCTGAGTCCAAGATTCCAAAAAAGCAAACAAACAAAAAAATACCAAAAATGCAGGAGAAGAGAGAATATTGAACATCGCTATTTTCCTTTAAATTTGTTTTTCACAGAGGGTAAGCCTCCTTGCACCCCCAATGTGAGGGGCAAAGCTGATATATATATATATATATATATATATATATATATATATATATATATATATATATATATATATATATACATATGTATATACCAACACCATACCTTGGAGAAAAGTGATTATTCTGAGAAACGGCAATCTCAGACTGACTAAGTATATATAAGTCCTGATTTGTGGCTATTCAGTCTCCATATTTTGGGACTCAGCAAAGCAGGTCCTGAGATTTCAAATGGTTACCAATTAAATAAGTTAATCAGAACATCAGAACAGGAAAACGAGGTGAGGGTAATATGTATATGTGTATGTGTGTGTGTGTGTGTGTGTGGGGGGGGGGGGGGGGGTAGTGGTATCCAAACGCATTCTTCTAAAAAATAAGTAAAATAATAAAAATAACAATAATACTTAGAGCAAGGAGAATGGCTGGAGATGATGTATGTGTGAGTGCACTTGTGTGTCATAATGAAGTATCTACAAAAATTAAACTTGATATTTTACTCCAGAAATGTTTTCTAGCATATTTTAAAAAGTAATGATTTACATATAATGTGGATAAGCTTCCCCTTCCTCCTTAAACAGGCCTGGATCTACAAATGTATACTGGTGTACAAATGCTTTGAGCAATCTGTGAACAAAGTAGAAGCTGCATTTAACATCCCATTTCCATACTATATGTCCTCATGTGGTCAGGATTTACATGTAATGTGGATTAGCTTCCCCTTCCTCCTTAAACAGGCCTGGATCTACAAATGTATACTGGTGTACAAATGCTTTGAGCAATCTGTGAACAAAGTAGAAGCTGCATTTAACATCCCATTTCCATACTATATGTCCTCATGTGGTCAGAGTTATATGTACGAAAATGGGAAGGGACCATTTATATTAATGAAGCACAAGTGAAAATACAGAAAGTAAAGAAGTTTGCCATATGTGATGCAATGACCACAAAATACATACATGTGTTTATGCATGCAATAATTTGAAAATGGAATATAGAAGTGCAAGAAATCTTTAAGAAGTAAGAATGTTAGAAATGCTTTGGGAATATATTTTTTTATCTAGTTCGAACAAAAATTGTTAACAGTTTAAGCATTTTGCAGTAAGTGAAGACACGGTTGTTTCAAGACAAGGGCAGATGGTGACATTAGGCCTGCAGGGAACAACTGAATGGATGGGCCTAACTGAAATGGAGCAGTGTGGAAGGATCATCTTTGAGCATGGCTACAACTTTAACCAAATGCCAATTTGTGCATGTGCTGGATATTCTGTCATGTATGTGGTCAGAGGTTCAAGTGAGAATGAAAGTGAAAATAGAAGAATGAGGGGGGACCATACCGGCCTCACATACTTTTCACATTTATTATAAGAAGTATCACAATAAAATGTTACCATAATGAAAACAGCAACTATTAGAACTGTCACAGCACCTCTTATCTCATAAGGAACAGACGTTGAGTTCAAATTTCCACACTAAATTCAAGCAGCAACGACAATCACAGTGCCATTATGCCTTTATACTGTTATTCTACTCATTTTCAAAGTTTTCTAAAGTGAGATTTAATCTATAAGAAGAAGTTAAGCAGTAAATGGGAATACTTGTTTAGCTAGGCATAGTGACTGCAAAATCTGACATTCATAATCGAGGTGAACTTTGCCTTATGCCACTGTCCCATTAAATTAATCTGTCTACTGAGACTTATTTTCTTACAATTGTCTTGTTAACCTAACTGTTGATAAAAATGATGAGAAAATTGTGTATTTTTATAATTTTTTATTAGCTGGGTAAATTTACTAGGCACAAGGGTCACATTTTCGAGGTGATCCAGTTGAACAATAGATGGATAAACACTGAAGGAACCAAATGATAGACTGCAGATTGAAGCATATTAGCAGCTCCTAGTCTTAATTGTCTACACCAAACTGCTGTAGAAGTGATGCCAGTATTTGTTTATTTATTTATTTTATTTTACATTTATTTACCAGGAAAGTCTGACTGGACACAGGTCCTTTTTCAGCAGAGGCCCTGGGAGAAAAGCTCCAAGAGTAACAAATACATACAGTGGAGAAACAAATACAGCCAAAGTGAGAAGCAAATACATACAAGATAGTGGTTTCAGACACAATAAGTACAGCAACAGTAATTTATATAAAAAATGATTGTTTACATTTAGCAGATACATCCAAATGATTATCTACAGTTAAAGTGAAACTACCGTTAGTGGTAGATCATTCTAGTAGAGTAAGAGTAATGATAGTGTAAAAAGGAGGAACAGGTTATCCAGGGGAGTTGCAGGTGCAAAGCCAGCTGGTAGTAAGGTGTGTTTTTAGAAGTTTTTTTAAACTGAAGTGTTGAGGAGTTAGTTACTAGCAAGTTAGGTAGATTATTCCAGTGTTTGGAGATGTAGTTGGAAAAAAGTGATTCACCTGCTGAATTGTTAGCTTTGGTGGTGTGTAGAAGTATTTTCTTGCTGGAGCGAAGGGGTCTTGAGTAGGAATGTGGCTAAATGATATCTTTGAGAACTTTTTTTCTAACTGATAGAGTATTTCGTGAGTGAACATAAGTTGATTAAAGAGAAGTTGAGGGAGTTTAAGCCACTTGAGCTGCTTAAGTGATGACAGTGATGTGGCCTGTAGGAGCCATTAGTGGCAAACTTGGAGATTTTATTGTAACAGGCTTCGAGTTTGGCTAGATCTGCCTTGAGAAGGTTGGTTAAGATTGGGGAGGCATACATGAGAGTTGAGAGAAGGCGAGTTCTAGCAATGGTGGCTTTTGAGTTATTTGTCAGAAGTCTGTTGTTTCTATATAGGAGACCTAGTTTTTTGTGAACTTTTTTAATGGATTGGGCAATATGAATATCTCATTTCAGGTTATTGTCAATTTCCGTTCCTAGTAATTTGCTGTTGTTTGTTTGGGTGATAATAGTTTTATTTTTAGAGAGTATACTGAAGGTTGTGCATCCACGGTGGTGGTGCTGTGGTAGCATTGTCACCTCACAGTAAGACGCTGTCCGGTTCGATTCTCAGCTAGAGCTTCTTCTGCGTGGAGACATGCTTGAATGGGCGTACCTTTGTTCAAGGTTGTGCATCAGGGCTGGTAACTCGGCATGTAAAAATCAACTACCAATCATTAGAAGACCGGAGTTCTGCTGTGGTGACCCCTAACCGGGAAAAGCTGAAAGACACAACAACAACTGATACCAGCCATGCCTAATGTCATCCATGGCATTCCAGCCTACTCACATGTGAACAACTGTATTTCACTTTTCTAAACTGTGTGCGCCTTAAGCTACTAGAAGGTCAGAATTTTGCAGTACAGATTAAAACCTACTCCTGTTTGTGTCAGATTCTTGCAGAAGTATGCCTTGAAATCTTTATCAAACTACAGTGTTAAAATGTGCTAAGAACCATGTCCTTATCCATGTATAAGATCACTGTGCTGCTTATGTGCCATGCCTGCAGATATAACATGTTATTCTCACATGAGAGCTGCAGGCATTCAGCCATGGTACTGCACAGCACTGAATCCAACAGCACTTAAACAACAATAGTTCATGCATAAGAAAACTGTTGCCCAACAGTACAGCATTAATTTAATTCTATCATTAAAAGCATGGGACTATCTCTGACAAAACAGTGCCTTCCAGGGTACCATGTACTCATTCTAGCCACAGCAACCTCCTCAGGCTCCTCCAATTCCAAGTTACAGACATGGCCAAGTGATGTTACTCTAGTAGTTCCTGAGTCCAGCCATCTGCGTCAAGTGCCCAGCAGCTCCATAGTACTTAAGCCCAACACTAATAGGGCCATACACCTTGGATTACCAGTTACCTAGCAAGTACAACAGTCAGTTTTGTCAGGTAACTGCAAAGAAACAATCAGAAGGAACTGTTTCACTTCAAGCATTCTGAAACAAGGCCCCACTAGGCACTACCATAGCCTTGTTCCATTTCAAAATATAGAATGTATTCTTCTTTCTTCCATAATTTCTGAACAGCCAAACCCATCCAGTCAGACATGGAGAAACTCAATATTAAAAACAATCACTGCTAGCCAGTGTTCAGTTCTGTTAATTATTAGCACATTTCTTCTTTCCTGTGCTCCTCTGGTTTGTGCAGTGCTCTGTTGTTCTAACTAAAACACTTTATTTGCAAAATGACAATTTAAAATCTGAACTGTCTAGGACCACCCCAGTTTGTTACATCAGTTGTGGAAAGTCACCTGACAGGCTACTTCCTTTAACAGTTGAATAAATCCTCATTTAAACTGCAGTCAAACAGAAGGAGGAGCCATCCCAATGACAAAGTGGGATAAAGACATGAGTACAGCCCTGACAACCTGAATCTGATTAGTGGCTCAGGTGCCTGACAGAGCTGGCTGGGAAGATGGACAGTTGTACCTTTGGGGATAGGATCCATTCTCTTGTGGGTAGATTGCTCTTCAGGATATGGTTGAATACAGCACTTGGAATGATAGCCAGGCTGGACATACGGGAGGAATGAGGAAGAGTGATCTCCCTAAGGTCCAAGATGGGTAGGTCCTTTGAGAACACTTTACATAGTCTGACCCAACCTTCAACTGAGAGTCACCACACTAGGGGAATAAGGCCTTATCAAACTCTTTGGTGTCCATAACATTGTATGAGATGCTGCCAACATCTAGCTTTCAAACTGAAAATTCCACTTCTCCGTCCCGCACTTCCTCTGATGGCACCTGCATTGAAGATATCTTGTGACCAACTATTTTCTCTCTGTGCCATTTCTCTCCATCAGGGAGGACCCAACTGGAAGGTAATACCAGACATGGAATTTGGGCAGAATTGGAGCATTAGCTGAGCAGCTGATGGTCATCTGAGAGAATACTGAGGGAAAATGGATGCTGCCTAAAATAATGAATACCTTCTTACCATATCAGTTAATTTATAAAGAGACTCCTATAATGTCCTTTGATATCACTGTTGCAGTATTCTTTACTATAGAGATCTCCCATCCAGGATAGCCTGACATTTGACCCGTTTGCCAAAGCCTTATGATCTTGTATGCGCTGTATGTCACACGTATGCTCCTCGCACAGGATGCAGGGCATAAATGTGACATATGGATGCAGTTACCCTGAACTTCTTTGAGGCCAGTCCAAACACCATTATCACTCATTGGTCTGAATGCTTTGTTGCTGTGCAGAATACCTAGCCATCAGATATATACCCCTTTGGGGTTGTTTTTCTTTTCTTTGGTTGTTTACTTTATTTTGGTTACCTAGATTTCATGCCATCCAGGAAGCAAAAATGTCAGTGTGGGAGGCATATTCCCCATAAGAATCATAACAAACAGTGTAGCTTTTGTTTGGGTGCTTCCCACGACCATGTCTCTTGTAGAATCTGTAAGGTGTTTGTGCTTAAGACACTTATAAACAGATTGTGTTTCCTGGCCATTTATCTTGAAAATGACTTAGACTGTTGGGCTAGGGTAGCATGGAAGGATCTATTTGCCCTGAGGTACTCCCAATAATAAGAACACCAAGAAATCTCAGCCAGATTCTTTAGCTGCCCACTCTAGAAGTGGGTGATAACTCTGTAGGCTGTCCAGCTTTTGCATTCTGCCATGGCCCCATCAGAGGCCAGCATGATCCATCTTTTGACATGTCCTCTGGGGCTTTGAAAGTGTGTGCTCAAGACATTGAGGGATCTCAGTTTTTATGTTAGAGAGTTCTAGAAGGATTCCACAGATACTGGTCAAGGAGGAGATTCTGGATACTCTTATTGAATCTTGCCAAGGGTCAGAACCTCCAGTATTTGTTCCGGCTGACTTCCTTTCCAAGAAAAGACAAAAGTTGAAGCACGTTTTGATCCATCCTAAGGATCCTCAAAGGAGATAGCAAGAGTTTACTCAGGACTTGTTTTCTGCCTTGGTGGCCCTGAAGCCTCCTTGAGGGGTGTCAGTGCTTGATCCTCTGTGGACTTCTACCACCTCTACACATCCTAAGGAACCTGATTCCTCGAATGAGGATTTAGAGTCTGATGAGAGCACTTTGCCCTATTCTTCACAGATGACTTTACCTTTGTCTTATGGTTCCGATGAGGAGTTTATTATCCCTGAGTCTCCTTTTGAGGAATTGTCCTTTGAGGACACAGTTGTTAGGACAATAGAATACTTTAACTGTGATTCTTCTCTCTACCAGTCTAAAATTTCATGCACTTAAGAATGAATGAATGCATTCCTGTAATGAGAAACCAACTTTCTGGGTGATATTATTAGTTTGAACTGCAAAGTTGGTCAAAGCTGTAGTTCAAACAGTCTCTCCAGCAAGAAAAAGCACGTCAGGAACAAAAATGCACTGAGGAAGGGTGTTAACTCGAAAGCTTTTCCAAATAAACTTGTTTTTTTGTTCCTGACATGGTTTTTCTTGCTGAAGATATTATTAGTTTGGCCATTTAAGCATGATCACTCAGTGTACTTGCCAGTTTCCCCTCTTGCAAATCAGGAACAGCAATGACGATTTGGTACTTCCTTTGATAACAAATTATACAGAAGTGTATGGCTGCACTTGTCCAGTGTTTGGGAAGTGGCCTCACAAGATGGCAGTCTGTAGCTGCCAGGGGGTATGGATTTCATGCATTTAATTATTCTGCTATTGTTCCTCCATGTTTATTAAGACAGGAATTATTTTCTCCTTTTAATTTTGAAAAGTGCTATTATTTATTGAGCTTGCTATTTTAACTCTTTGGAGTTATCCAGTTTATAATACCCGTCCTGATATGTCAGTATTGCAGATTACCATGTTCAATCACTTTGATGCTGTGACATTTCTGCGTAGCTTGCCTTCTTATATATTGACTGATTGATGCAGATTATTCTTGACTTTGTTTCTGTTTTTGAACAAATGTTATTTTTCATTTATGAAGGGCCATTAATAGGCCACAGGTATACTTTGAGTCATTTTGTGAATTTCATCACCTGTTTCAGCACGTGAAAGCCTTTTATTCCATTATAATTGTGGTTGCTGTGGAGTGTGTTTCCCAGTTAACATTTCTGCATTTGTGCTTGGGAATTGAATTTACAAAAACTGATTGCCCTAGAGCCTGCAGCTCTAATCAAATCATATAACCACAAAGCAATCCTGGTTCACTCACGAAAACAGGCTTTTATGGCTAGTGAGCTTAGCCAATTGAAAAACAAATAAAATAGCCACTAAATAAATGAAAACAATTGGATGGAAAAAGTACATATGGGTGAAGACCCAGAAAAATGTAATAAGACTTAGGGAAGAAAAGGGAATTGCCATTAGTGAGAATGCAGAGAAATGGACAGAAGACTACAGTGGGACATGATATGAGGGGACAGTAAAAAAGGAAAGCAAGGCATGTGGAGACTTTAAGGCAATGCTGGTCAGTGGAAGAAAGTGTGGAACAGAACAAGTTAGCTACAGCTAAACATGAATAGAGGTGTCACTGTAGGCCTTACTTCTACTATTAATAATAATAGTAATAAAAATAATAATAATAATTGTATTAGCAATCTTTTGGTTTCTGTCACCTTTCTTGATTTCTGAAAGGCATTTAACACAGTTTCTCATTCTATACTACTACATAACCTTGCCATTCTCAGCCTCTCTACTAACACTATGAAATGGTTCCATAGCTATCTGAGTAATAGAATGCAATGTTTCACGTGGCAAACATCATACTCTTCTTTCCTTCCTTCCTGTCAACATAGTGTCTCTCAAGGCTCTATACTGGGCCAATTGCTATTTAATATATTTACCAATTCTCTGCATACACAAGCCATGGTGGTGCGTTGTTGCCTCACAGCAAGAGGTTCTCCCGTTCGATTCTCAGCTGGAGAGCCTTCTGTGTGGAGTCTGCATATCCTCCAGTGGCATTCAAAAGACATGCGTAGAATGGGCGTGCCATCATTGAAGGTTGAGCTGGCACCTCAGCACCCATAAAAAAATCTACTGCCAATCATTAGCGGACCGGAGTTCCACTGCGGCAACCCCTAACTGGGAAAAGCCGAAAAAAAAACAACAATATCAATTCTCTGCATACCACTTCTGCCACTACTCCGTTGTTCAGTATGCAGACAACTACATCCTTGTTTGCTGTTCCCCATCCTTTAATGAACTGCAAGCCAAAACCTAGGAATCATGTTCCTCAATCAAACTCTGCCTACAACAACGTGACTAATACTCAATGCTAAAAAGACAAAAGTCATGCTCTTCCTACCTAGATCTAGTCCTGTCACACACCTCTTCCAACAATATTATCCTGGATATTATTCCAAATACCAAACTCCTCAGAGTTACCCTGGACAATGAATCAACATTTGACCTTCTTGTAGTCAATGTCATAAAAAAGGCTCAGCAAAAACTGGGTGCCGTATACAGAATCCAACCCTCTCCCTCAGAAGAAGCCTGTAAAGCTACAACCAATGCTTACCTCCCACCCAGTCTATCTATGCTGTCCCAACCTATACTAGCCTTCCTACCACTCAACAACAGAGACAAGAGCAATGCTGCAATGAAAGAGCAAAATGTGCCTTCCTAGCAGAACTCATCATTACATTGATCTACATAAAAATGACTAGATGGAATTCCCCACGTATCTTCAATGCACCCAGCAGTAGGTAGCCTACTCTGTTCTACACCAACCTTCCAAATGTCATTCCCCAATGACACTGATGAAGTGGTACTGTCCCACAAGAGAATGCCATTCAAAAGACAAATCCCTTGACTACCAGGTCAAGGCCTAAAATTCACATGATGAAGCCTTGCCCTCATACCATGTGACCAAACTCTGGTACCAGATGCCATCTGCCCTCAGACAACCTCAAGCTCAATAGTTTTAAGAAAAATCTCCACACTCATCTCCTTAACTCTAAAGCCTGCCAATGCTCTTCCTGTCCAGGTTAATCAATTGTTCTCAGGGTTTCTTCCCATTAGTATTTTTGTGAATCCTTAACCTCTTCTTTTCTCTAACCTTCATCATGCAGATTAATAATGCAACCCCACCCACCCACCCACTTTTACACCCAGTCCTCTAGACTTATAAACATTTTAGTATGTATCTCTGTCAACATTTAACTCTTGATTTCTTTTCTCTTTTGGTACTTCTGTTTCCACTCTTCTTATGACTGGCATACAGTAGCTACATCCTCTACCACACTGCCCCTTCCAACACTTTTTTTTTACTTTTCCTTCTTAATCAGCTGCTACTTGTCACATTCAGCTAGACACCTAGCCTGTGTTGAATCTGTAATTTGTAGGGAATAGATATTGTGGGAAGAGGTATCCAGGGAATTGTTGTGGCTAGGCTTGTATAGGCCCTAGGGCCGATGGCCTAGTACCAACCTATAAACCTATGCAATCACTATATTTCAAATATTGTTTGCACTCACAATGGGTCTACTATAATCTTTTTGTATATATTACTTTTGTCTCTAAATATGTTTTGTATCTTTCTTCCACTGTAAAGGGGCTTGCATGACCCAATCAGACCTTCCCTGTAACAAAAAGGAAATAAGTTAAGGTAAGAGTGAATGTAAAGTTTCATTACTTTGATTTCAGGTAGATGGGAAAGGCAGACAGAGTACAAGGCGAAGATGGTGAAACTATTTATGAATTAGGGATTGGATAGGGTAGAAAGTAGCTAACATAGACAGTAAAGAAGAGAAAAAAGATCTGATTAAGGTGTTTACCCCATAACTAAGGCCTATGGTTTAGGTAGAGGTGATGGCTCATTGATAATGGCTTCTGCCTCACTGGCCCAAGGTTAGGTTATTCTATTCTAACAACTTATTAGTATGTATGCAGAGTTTGCATTTTCTTCACATGTTCACATGGATTTTTCTGCATCTAGTTTCCTTCCCAAAATGTGTTGTTTGCTTAACTGCTTTAAATTTCTGTAGAACTTTGTGATTTAACTGGCATGGCTGCCATCTTTCATTGAGCAACAGTGAAATACTTTTTACAAAAACATAAAATTTTGCAAGGCAAATCATACCAACATTCCACAAAAAGGATTAATTTGTCTTTTTTAGTCAAATAAAGACTTCCTGTGGTAGAGTGTAATTTCATAGACTAATATAGTGTTTTAGATACAGAGTTATAGTTTTGTGTGGCAGTTGGGGGAAAGCTAGAGAAATGATGTTGTAAAGCGTAGGGGGTTTCATTTTTTTAAATGATGTAGTTCCTTACATACAGCTGTCTTGCAAAAAGAAGAACAAATGGAAACTGTCATTATGAAAAAGTCTGCACTAAATCAATTCACTTAGCTTGTTAGAAAGTGAATGATCTAAATTAGAGCCAAAAGTGATGGGTAAAAATTAAGGCATCCCAGGTGGTTTCCTGGGGTTATTTAGGCCAACATTTATGGGAAGAAAGAATAACATTAGTCTTAGAAATGGAATTAAGGGGATAGTCATGGGTCCCCTCAATTTTATTTAAGTGAACTCAAAGGTGTCTGTCTGTAGCATTAAGGAGTGGAAATGGATGGAAGTATGCTTCAAGCAGAGTCTGTGGAATGCAAAGAGAATAGGGCAAACTTTTTTTTTTTGCTATATTAAACATTCTGTCGCTGCGGTGGTGGTGCTGCAGTAGCATTGTCGCCTCACAGTAAGACGTTGTCCTGTTCGAGTCTCAGCTAAAGCGTCTTCTGTGTGGAGACATGCGTGAATGGGCGTACCTTCGTTGAAGGCTGTGCATCAGGGCTGGCAACTCGATACGTAAAAATCTACTGCCAATCATTAGCGGACTGGAGTTCTGCTGTGGCGACTCCCTAACTGGGGAAAGCCGAAAGATACAGCATATTTCAACATTCTGCCTTCTGTGGCTATAAAGCCCTTATCCTCAATGTATTTTTTAGTCCATCTTTCCACTGGAATCAGTGGACATAAGAAATGAGTAGCTATGGCCAGGAATAATAGACATCACCTACACTGAGGAGTGGGAAATTTTTTTATGCTGCTGCTCAGATTCCCACAGCAGCTGATGGGTGCACCACCAAACTGGGGCCTGTAAATCTGGGTATGATGGAGATCACACTTCTGTACCCCAATCCTAAGATGAAGCTGACAGAACAGTTTGACATCAATGGTCATTTTTTGTCCATAGTCACTGGAGCTCTGATAGGAAATGGTAGTAGACCAGATGTTTGGGATTACAAGGAGGGAAAGAAAGGATGGAAAGTCTAATATGGAATAGTGCAAGGAACTAACCAACCTGATGAGAATGATGTGGGGCCCATTATTGAGTCAGCCATGACAGGAATGAGATATAAGAAGGAAGAGGTATGTGAAAAAGAATGGTGAACTCACCAGAGGGAAAGGATGAAGAGCTATCGAACGGTGAGCTCACTACAACAGAAGGATGATGAGCTATTGAATGGTGAACTCACTACAATGGAAGGATGATGAGTTATAGAATAGTGAACTCACTAGAGGGGAAGGATGATGAGGTATAGAATGGTGAACTCACTAGAGGGGAAGGATGATGACTTATAGAATGGTGAACTCACTAGAGGGGAATGATGATGAGCTATCCAGTGGTGAACTCACTACAACAGAAGGATGATGAGCTATCGAATGGTGAACTCACTACAATGGAAGGATGATGAGGTATATAATAGTGAACTCACTAGAAGGAAGGATGATGAGGTATAGAATGGTGAACTCACTAGAGGGGAAAGATGATGACCTATATAATGGTGAACTCACTAGAGGGGAAGGATGATGAGCTATCCAATGGTGAGCTCACTACAAAAGAAGGATGATGAGCTATCGAATGGTGAACTCACTACAATGGAAGGATGATGAGGTATAGAATAGTGAACTCACTAGAGGGGAAGGATAATGAGGTACAGAATAGTGAACTCACTAGAGGAGAAGGATGATGACCTACAGAATGGTGAACGCACTAGAGAGGAAGGACGATGAGCTATAAAGTGAAAGGCAAGGATTACTGTAAACTGAAACATACAAAAGCAGGGCTGGGAAAGAAAAAAAGACAGAGAAGGAAAAATAAGGTAAAGGTTCTCTAACTGGCCTTGAGGAGACTACTAGATAAGTAAGGAACTGGCACAAATCATTGCTAAGATACAGTGGAAACATATAACTAGATGAATTTTAGCATATAATGCAATGAATACGTACCATTTTCTTCTTTCATTCTGTATACCGTATACGGTGTATGTATGCCCATGCACCATCCTAGTCTGTCTCTGTCCGCACTTTCCTCCAACCCTTTTTTACACACATCTTGTCCTTCCCTCATATATTTCTGCTGTACATTCATTCCTCTGTTTTTAGTACTACTATTTTTGCCTCTGTATATTGTTTTTATGTTCTCCATTCTTGATCATTTTTCATGTTTCATTATTTTCCTTTACATACATGACATCGTGTCTCTCATCACTCATTACAGTATTTACTTTGCAAATGTTAACGTATCCAGTACTATCTGCATTATGTCAAATCCACTCAGTGAGTAAATACACAATGTACAGATGTTCATCACAGGGAACAATTCGCCACAGCAGATATCAGCCATGTTCATAGCTCTAGAGCTGCTGAGCATCTCCAGTGTGACGCTGCTCTCTTTCCCACACCAAGGACATCAGCATGACACTTGATAGTAAATAGGGGAGACACCTGTACCCCATTCATTTCCTTTTTATTGCAAGACAATTAGGGGTAGTATTCCACTGTCTCCTTCTGGGTGACTTTGCGAATGATAATTACCCATGCTGGGGAAACATTTTCTTCTAAATTTCAGGCCTTCAGCTATGCTTTTGTAGCACTTCACTGACAGCTGCATACCTCTTAGGAAGTATATAGATATAGAGTACAAGAGCAGATGACCGCCCTGTAGCAAGAGCTGCATTTGTTTTGGTGGCAGCAGTCAGAGGTTCTAAAATGGTGCCATGAATAACACACTCCTCAGTGAAAGGGGTAAGCAAAGTGCTTCACCATTTGTAAAAAAGATGTTCACATTGTGCACTATTAGAACGGGATTAAGTAATTCCAGGACCCATATCATTCAATATCAGTGGGTTAGTCTTGGAAAAATTCAAGATCTGACCAAAATCTCTAACAGACTCTCTAAACTGAGCTAGACTGCCTTGACTTTATCATATTAAATATGAACATAATTCTGTTGATGCCTTTGTCAGGGGGCAACCACATGTACCATTATCACAAGACATGCCTAGCTAAGAATTCAAGTCCTCCCTGAAAATATGACAATTCTTTAAGAAGTTGGAAGAGAGAGAAACATTTTTATCCTTATTTTCCAAGCTGTAGTAGAAATGTATTTTACTTTGTTTTAAAATATCAAGGAAAATCCAAGCACTCCAGTGGAATTTCAAACAAAACCAAAATCTTTAAAAAAAATGCTTAGACATTAAGAACCAGATGTCATACAGGAATGCACCATAAATTTAATTACATAAAACAGTTAAGTACTTTTATCAAACAAAAAGGAGCCTTTGAAAAAACAGGACACTTGGACAAGTGGAAAAGGGGAAGCAAAGTAGAGGACAGGGTAAAAAGTCCTTATCTTGTAATGAGGGAAATTGTCAATATGAATTAAGCAACTTACTCCTTCTCCCTGCCAGCACATTTCCCCCCTCAAATCCTGGGTGAGTGATTTTGTTTCAAGCAAAAGCAAAAATAATTCTGCAAAAGTTCCACCCTTCATAGGAGTTTGTCCTCTCTTTCCTAACCAAATCCATTTAGCTATATCCGGTTTGGAACAGTTCATGAACAGCGGGGCCAAACACTGGGTAAGCAAGCAAAACTAGGTAAAGCTGAGTTACCTTAATAACAAGTAGCTGGAAAAGCCATCAAAAATATTGTGAGCAGAAGACCAGAAGTGTTCTGAGAGGACAACAGTCTCCAGGACTACAACAAACATGAAAGACCTGTTATTCAGACTTGATCCATTCTTTAGATTGGATGACAAAAGAAACTTGACAGGGGAGTGCGATTATATGTGTTTAGCTGTTCTTCAGCAAAAACAATGAGAGTGTCAAACACCGGCTTTTAATAGGAAAACTGCAGGTGGCAGGAGAAGCACCAGGACTGACAAACTGGATATTCAAATGGTTGGAAGGCATGACGTTGAAAATGTTACACTGAAAAGAATAATTTCAGGAATAAGGATGGTGACTAGTGAAGTGCAGCAGAGGTCAGTTCTTGGTCCAGCGTTCTTTAGTTTGTCTTAGAAATATTTGATGGAGTATAGAGTAGGGTCACTGACTTTCGTGACAACAAAAAGATAAGGAGAGCAGTAGACAATGACAGGAAGAATCCGGCAATGGACTTTGAAAGGCTGGCCAAGCAGACAGAATAGCAGAGGTTAAAGAAGAATACAAGCAAATACAAAGTATGTATCATCCCTCGTGTGGTTTGTCAGTCAGGAAAGTAGAGCTGATAGCAGAAAACTAGGAAAAAGGATCTGTGACATGGATCACACCTGGAATACATCATCAGGAATGTTCGAAAAGGGGAGTAACAACAGCAAACAGAATGTTGGCATGCGTCCCCAGGCAGATAGACTTCGGAAGCAAAGGGGTAGCACTTCCATTTTATACAGCACTTGTCAGACCATGGCCTGAATATTGTTTGCACGTCTGGACCTAGAACAAGGGCGGATACATTTGATGGTGGGAAAAGGAAATGATGAAAGGCTAATGGTGCCACTGGTTTCTTTCAAGACACTACATGAAATGGGTAAGATTATACTGGTGTACAATTTTATGTAAGGGAGATGTGAATGGGGCTGCTTGATTAGGAAGCAGAGAGGTGTGTGCAGGGGCACAGTCAGCAGATTAAAGGGAACAACTACTCCAAGGATTTTTGAAAGTAATTCTTTAAAGAAAGTACTGTGGATCCATGAAGCTGACTATTGGAGAGGGCGGTATATTAGGAATTTATTACTGACCAGAGACTAGCAGAAAAGGAGTTTGTAAGTCACAGAAAAGATGTGGCATTTTTCCTAGTAAGTGGATTAAGTATGTAAACTGAGGCTCAGGCCAGGCAATATACATGCTGGTCCACTTCCTTTTACAACTGAAACAGTAGGAAAGCAGTTAACAGACTCAAAACATTTACAGTCAGTACTGCAGGTTTGTTAGCACATGCAAATGACTGTGCAAAAATATGATATATAACCAGAAATGCTGCTGATTATATGATGCTTTATTATGTTTTGTAATGTGGAAATATATGTTGCAGTTTTGCAAATAGAATGAGAGGCAACTTACGCTAATTTTGGCCAGACAGCTGTTTTTGAATTGAATGATTTTGTGTGCACGCACGCGCGCGCGTGTGTGTGTGTGTGTGTGTGTGTGTGTGTGTGTGTGTGTGTGTGTGTGTATGCGTGTGTGTGTGTGTGAATGAGACAGACAGAGAGAGAAAGAGAAAGAGAAAGAAAGAGAGAGACATTGGGAGACAGAGTGAGACAGATGAAGAGGAAAAAGACGGGAGAAAGTGTGTTTATGCGTGTGTGTGTGTGCGTGTGAAGAGTGCCCTCCTCCATTACCTCAGATGAAAATAAGCCGCCAGTTCTACAGCATGCTCATTCATTTTCCAAGTAAAGAAAGCTGACTGCAGAGGAGTCAGCTACTACCACATGAAATACGGATGTCTTTCATATTACAAGCATATATACACCATCAGAATGTCATTGGAACCCAGCCTCAGCACAAAAAGAATCTGACTAGTTCTCTACACACTGGAATGCATCCTCCCCAAACTTCAAAGTGACCTGTATTTAAACTGCAAATTCTTGAACAAAACCTTACAATAATTGGTGACATCCATGGAGCTGTAAACGGACTATGCCTGCATTGCACCTTTACACTGTGCTACTTAATCTATATTCGGAATAGTCTGGTCTGAAACACCATTTGCTGCTGCAGACATTTGCTTCTCATAAATTCTACTCACCCATCTGCCAGAGACACATCAGAAACTCAGTGCATTTTAAAATCTTCTTTAAATAGCTCCTAAAAAAACTTGTAGGAGATTCCATGCCATTAGGATCCATCTGGACATCATGGTAAGTGACCATTATAGGTTCATAGGTTCATAGGTAGGTACTAGGCTATTGGCCCTAGGGCCTATATAAGACTAACCAAACAGTACCCTGGCTTTTGTCACCCAAGAAAATTATTTTCCTGTGCCCCTATCAAGCAGAGCCACAGAAGTGATCTCCAGGGTGAATTTCCTATCTCCCATCCAATCATCAAGATTTTTCTTGAAGAGTGCTAATGAGGTGCTTTGTTTCATATAGATAGGTAATTTGTTCCAGAGTATGGGAAGTCTCTGGGACAGGAATCTATCCCTCCAACATGTTCTGTTTATTGTGGTGACAAGGTTTAGGTCCCTAGAACGTGTAGCTCAGAGGGATTGGGGTTTCTTTATGTGGAGCATGTCCAACAGCTCTGGGTTTGACATAGCTTTGTATGTTAGGCAGAGATCGCCTCTGAGTAGGCAATATGTGACAGAGTAAAGTTGGAGTTTTTTGAGACGGTCTGCATAGGGCATCTGTTTGAGGCCGGTAATCCTCTTTATGAGATATTTCTGTGGCCTTTCCAGTTGTTGTAGATGTCTTGTGAGGTACATACCAAAAGGGGCATTGTACTCTATAATGGGTCTAATGAGTGATGAGTAGAGGGGAACAATGACCTCTTTTTTCCTGGATGAGAAACCTTTTGTCATGAGGTGTGCCACGTGGAAGGATTTCCTGACTACTGTGGCGATGTGATTATCAAAGGAGAGACTACTGTCCACCTGTGTCCCAAGGTCTCTTATCACACATTCAGTGTTAAGTAGACTACCGCCTATGTGGTAGTTCATGGATACAGAGTTTTTACCAAAAGGGATGACAATGCACTTTTTGGCATTGAGGTTGAGGCCATGGTTTTGACACCAGGTATGTGTATCAGTGAGGCCTTTTTGTAGGATGTCCACATTGTTAGGAGTTTTGATTATGGCTCCTAGTTTGCAGTCATCTGCGAACTTTGTTAACCAAAGACCCTCTGTGTTAGCCTGTACTTCATAGAAGTAGATACCAAACAGGAGAGGACCTAGGACTGAACCCTGTGGTACTCCACTTGTCACTTGTCTGAAGTTGGATTTAGAGTCTGCTACTTTCACAGTGTGGGTTCTATCAGAGCAGAAATTCTATAAAAAAATGCCTCTCCTCTTTGTAACAACAGGATCACTCTCTGTCTTTCTCTCTGTCTGTCTGCCTGCCTCATATCACACAGATACAGACAAATACTGACACACACACACACACACACACACACACACACACACACACACACACACACACACACACACACACATGCGTGCACACACACACACACACACACGCACACACGCACACACACACACACACACACACACACACACACACACACACACACACACACACACACACACACACACACACACACACTTCCTGCATGCATGTTTGTTTGTCTGTTTGTTTTAGTCATGTTATCTCTAAACCTGAATGTTCTAGTGTATTTAATGTTCAGGGACTGTGGGCAATTTGGGCATTATGAAGAAAATTTTCTCACTGGCTGACACAAAAATTAAGCATTTTGCTTCTGATTTCTAATGCATTCTTAAAATGTAGCATACTTTTTTCTGTGTTGTTTCAGTGTTACAGACGTGACAGGAAGCCATGTCCCTCTCCTTTTGTGGTAATGACAGGAACACGTCATACAATGTCGATGAAGGGGTTCTGAATAATGGATGTTTTGTTGATGCTCTCAACTTGGTCCCT
Source organism: Protopterus annectens (assembly GCF_019279795.1). Lineage (NCBI taxonomy): Eukaryota > Metazoa > Chordata > Ceratodontiformes > Protopteridae > Protopterus > Protopterus annectens. Next base: position 294,986,293 of record NC_056745.1, read on the forward strand.
CATGTCTTCCTTCTATTTATCACATTCCCTATCCTTTTCATTGGTAAGTAGGCACTCTTAAATCTGTTCACTATTAATTAAATTTTTCTGATAAATTTGTCTAGTAGTTACTGTCAATCTCTGTCTTAACTATAGCTTATTTTGTTATTTATTAATTTTTTTGCTGGTCAGAAAGTGTTTCTATATATATATATATATATATATATATATATATATATATATATATATAGATATATATATAAAACAACATACACACATGAATATGATGTTGTTCAAAAAATGCCATGTCTGCATTTCGTATGTATGATAGATAACATTCAAAAAGTTACTTTAGTCTATCTTTACAAATTCAAAATACTTCATGAATCGGTTAGTTTGGATTTATATTTTCAAAAAAGGATATACATCCTATTATTTTTGAGGTTAATGTTGCAGCAAGCCTGTTTTAAAGTAATACAGACCTACCATTTGCACCTTAAATGGTACCTGTACCCAAAAGTGGGAGAATGTTTTTCATAAAGTTTTGATCTTTTTCTGTAAGACTACTGTCCTTGCATCACTCTAATCTATTATTTATTAATTAGTTATAGCCTAAAATGACCAAACGAGTCTGCCATGTCTGCCTGTTTTCATTTTCCAGTCAAGGTTTTTTTTTCTCTGATGCAAATCTGTGAAGAGATAGAGTGCTAGTGGATGAACAGATTAGTTACTATGGCCTGATCTCATCAATGACTTCTTGAGAGGTCTGTGATTTCATACATTTTTGAATGTTTCTGGCAAGAGTGACAGCTGATTGTCTGCAGCAACAGCAATTGTTTATGACCAACTCTTCCACAGATTTTTTAAGAAACATGTTGGCATTATCATAAATGAACAAACACATGGCATAGTAAACATAGTTTCTTGCACAGCAATTGATTCCTTAAAAATACGTCTTGTAACTGGGTCTCTTGGCCCAGTGTTGAAATAGTGTGAAATGGTATATCCTTTCTACTGTGCCTTCTCATAGGGCCATAGGTGTGTACTAGGCTAATGAACACAAAGGCCTTTTTAAGCCTAGCCATGCATTCCAGATCTCTGACAAGTTCTGGTACCCTTGGTAAGTGTAAGCAGGGGCTTGGGAGATAATATTTACAAGCAGGGGCCTGGGTGATGAACCATTTACACGCTGCCTGTGTCCATTAGAGGCATAGGTACCAAACCAGTGATGAATTTCCAGTTCCTCATCCAGTTGTCCAAGTTATACTTAAGTTGGGTTAGGGAGGAACTGTGCTTCACATGGATGAGGAGCCTCTTCCAGAGATGTGATGGTCTCTGGGATACATACCTGTCTTTCCAACAGGTTGCATTTATATCACTGGCAAGGTTTAAGACTTTAGAATGGGTAATTCTGGTGCTGTTTATTCTGCAGATATGCAGGAGGTCCATCAGAGTGCCAGGCATAGATCTCCCCTCAACAGCCTGTAGGAGACAGAATACAGGGATAGGACCATGAGGCAGTCTGCATAGGGCATGTTACTTATACACTGTATTCTTTTAGTGCGGAGCCTCTGTGGACATTCCAATTGCTGTATGTACCTGGTTAGGTCCATACCAAAGGGGGCATTGTACTTAATGATAGATCTGATGAATGCCACATATAATGGAATGATGAGTTCCTTAGACCTAAATGCATTACATTTATTTATAAGTTGCACAACATAAAATGATTTCCTCACTACTCTAGACACGTGATGGTCAAAGGCGAGATTACTGTCTATTAGTGTCCCTAAGTTCCTAACTACTGTGTCAACTCTAAGGGATGTGCTGTAAATATGATAGTTGTATGCATTTCTTGGCATTTAGTTTCAGTCAGTGGCTCTGACACCAGTTGTATGTCTGTGTCACCCCTTCCTGGATATCATTTGTGCTCTTGTGGGATTCAATGACAGCTCCTAATTTGCAATCATCTGTAAATTTTGTTAGCCAGAGGCCATTGACATTGGTCTTGACTTCAAAGAAGTACATGCCAAAAAGAAATAGTCCCAGGGTAGAAGCTAGAAAATAGGAGGGGGATATTTGTGGCAGGAGCAGACTACACCATACTCTAGTGTAATGGCATTTGCTCCATGACCTTCAGTTTTTTTTTTTGTCAAATTTCTTTTCATTAATTTTTTTCAGTGTGTAGCAAACACAAACAACTGAGAAATAACTAAAATATGAAAAGGAAACTTAAAACTGGTTAACTGAGAATAAAAGAACTTAACTAAACATTTTCAGAGTATTTAAAACAGAAAATAAAATGTTATTCAAGTAGTAGAATGGAATACAGCGTTAACATCCAGGCCCAAATTAGTTTAGTGCTATGGAAATTTGATGTCAACTTTTCCATGGTACTTTCCAGCTACCTTTTTTTTCTTGAACTTAGCAGATAGCTTGCATGAATTTAAATACTTGGTTATACTGTATCGGAAGAAAACCTTGTCGAGAAAGTATCTTGCAGAGTATTGTTATGCACACCTTTACTAAACCAGATAAAGCTGAAATCAATAATGCATTACTTTAATTTGTAAAGCTCCATTCAGCATTTAAAGTGTGCAGCTGCCAGGACAAATTATATACAATAATATTGAAGTAACAAAATTCATATTAATGCAAGACCATAGTGTCTTAACTGGAGGACAGTGCTGAAATATATGCAAAATGCCTGCATTTCAATTATTGCATACTGAGCAAGTAGAAGGGAATCTGAGGGAAATTAAGAAGCTTTTTTAGTAGGAGTTAAATATGCATTGGGCGACAAAGGTTAGTGCAGAGTTTAAGGTTGCAAGCTGTAGTTCCCATGGTATAGGGTTGGATTTCCTCAGCCCTCATTTGCTTAATGTGTGCCCTTGAACAAGTCACTTAACCAGACATTACTCCCAGGTTACCCCTGGAAATGACTGTGTGGCCAGGGAGCCTACCTGGTTAACAGATGGGCATTATTATTGTGCCACAATGGTCTAGGGGTAAGGCACCAGACTACAAAGAACAGGTACATGAGTCTGAGGCCTTGGACACAACCTATTCTTTCTTGGGCAGTCCCTGGTCAACTAGTGGTTAGGATTCAGCACTCTCACCACCACGGCTAAGGGTTGATTCCCAGTCAGGAAAGCTTCAATGCATTTTTGGCTGTTGAGGAGAGATCTATGCCTAGCATACAAGGCATTCTCAGGCTCCACTATGATGGATGGGCCTCCTGCATATCCACAAAACAAACAACACTAGAATTACCCATTCTAAAGACTTAAACCTTGCTTGTGATATAAATAGGATCTGCTGGAGATACAGGTATGTAGCCCAGAGACTACCTCTTCTCTGGATCAGACTCCCCATCCATGAGATGCAAAGTTACTCTCTAACACAATTCAGGTGTAACTGGGACAAGTGAATGAGGAACAGGAAATTCAGCCCTGGTTTGGACACCTATGTTACTAATGTATACAGGCAGCCTGTAAATGGTTCATCTCCCAGACCCCTGCTTGTAAATATTTCATCTCCCAAGCCCCTACTTACACTTAGCAAGGGCACCAAAACTTGTAAGAGATTTGTCAGCTCCCAGCTGGGGTACTTTCTGTGTGGAGTTTGCATGTCCTCCATGTGCTTGCATGGGTTTTCTCTGAGTACTTTAGTTTTCACTCACATCCCAAAGGCATACTAAGGGGGGTTGGCATCTCAGTTGTCCAGAGATGTGTGTGTGTATGTGCAGTGTTTGGATATGAGCTGTGAAAGACGGGCTTGCCAATCTGCTTGTATTCCCAACTTGGCTAGTAAATTCTATGGACAGTGGCAGCTGCTCAAGGGACTGATGAAGAAATCAGCTGCAACTTAACAGCACTGAATGAAACAAGCATTAAAGTAAATCATGAACTGTGAATAAAAATGCTATTAAGGAGGATAGGAACCTGAACATTTTTCTATACGTCTAACCATGCTTGGTGATTCTTCAGTGAAATCTCATGGTCAGGCCTATAATTTGAATAAAAAGCCTAGTTTTTGCATTTTAAATCCAATGTCAACGTATATGTAGAAGCATATAGTTTAGTTAATAGTAATCTCTCTTGCAAAGACAAGAACATAGTGGACACATGGCTATAAAACTGCCTAAAGAACATTTTGAATTTATCCAGATAATGTTAACATTAGTAATCTAACCTTTTAGGAAGAGTCAAAACTCAGAAATTTGAGATGATGACATGAAAATTGATAACAAAGAAATCAGCTATCAAAATTATCTCAAAATAGAAAAGTTAGATGCTGATATAATAAAACCCCCATCACGACAACATAAATATTAGGATTGTTCAATACTGTTGTTTTAAAAATTAAAAAAAAAAAAATGAAACGTTAATTTCATGGAGAAAACATTGAAAAGTTTTAGTTAACAGTGCCAAAATAGTGTGTGCTTGAAACAGATTTAATAAAGTCATAGAGTAGAAAGGTGTAGACTTATGATTACGCCATATTACTTGTGTACACTTTTCCTGTATTTTTACACCACATTGGAGACTTGTCATGACTAATAGTGAAACAAGAATAAAACGTTTTGAGGATCTTGCACTCAAAAAATCAACAAAAACACTGAAGCTTCAGGCCACTGCGAGGTCTATGAGCAGTTAATTGACTTCAGGGAATCAGAAGTTGAAACCTTCCTTATGCTTAGACAAAAATAATTTTTTGGTAGTGAGTGACGTGGAGTTTATAAGAAGGACAAAATGAGGAAAAGCATTCATCTGAACTACTACAATTATGGAAAGTAAAGAAAATATTTATGTTTTCTACCTTGCTAAATATTGCTGAATTAATGACTACGTTTTACAAATATTAGGAGTATTATAGTGAAGATTAGTTTGAGAAAAAATACAATTATTAAATATCAGTGAAGTAGATGGTTTAATCCCAAACAAATCATATTAACTGATATAGCAATAGTCAAGAAACAGTGAAAATAGAATTACCTAGTGAATATTAAGGGAATAATTCAAGTAAAGAAAAAGTGAGACATTGTTGCGGAGCTATTGGAAGTCAATATTAACTTAATGAGCAAAAGCTGTAAATGGAAGATTTATACTATTAAAATGGATTCATGAATGATGCAGAAGAAAGAGGGGAAAAACAATGTTTCAATACAGTAAAGTTTCAATATATAATTTTGAAAAGATGCCATTTAAATAGATATGAACTGAATGATTAAAATAAACATGCATACTATGTTAACAACTGATGGGAAATCTAGTTTCTGTAACACACTGAATAGGAATCTCAAATTTATATGATCAAAGTATCTATTTTCATTCATGTTTTACTAATGGCATCTCTTTAAAGGGGAAGATGAGATGACACTAAGATTTTGCACAGTATCTACATACTACTATGATTTTAAGTTTTTTGATGTGTAGCTCTATAAAATCCATTGAGGTTTGGGCTATTCTTATGGTCAGTAGTGACCTTAAGGAAGCTGAATGTGATGTTTCTTCATTTAGAGTAGACCATCTCTGATGAAACCATTGTGCTAGAGAGAATGGAATTTAAAGGGTAAGACTAAACAGCTACTTTCCATGCTTTAATTGTAGTTCCTGTATGCATATTTTGAAGACAGATTTTTATACATCCTCCAAACAGATGTAAATATGTTGTAAATTGTTAAGCTGACTATAATAGCCAGGACTTTGTCAAACTTAATAGTTTGCTAGGTTTGTCAAGGCTATCATGTGGCCAAAATGAATAAATCACTTGAGAGAGTTGGTGAACATCTGTATGATATTATGAAAGGTAAATTATACCATGACCCCCCATTAATATTCCAAAACGTGCACGCTGATTGGCCAGCGTGCACGTTGTAAATCGACTTATCCTAATGGAAAAAGGTCCGGTCACCCGGACTTTTTCCATTAGTATAAGTCTCTTTTAAAACACTGTCTTGCTATGTTCAAAGAGTTTAACATAGCGACACAGGTTTTAAAAAAAGCAACGGAGATCTCCGTTGCTTTTTTTAAAGCTGTCTCGCTATGTTAAACTCCTTTAACATAGCGACACAGTGTGTAAAAAGCAACGGAGATCTTGCTTTCTCCGTTGATTTTTTTTTAAACCTGTCTCGCTATGTTAAATGGGTTTAACATAGCGAGACATCTTTTAAATAAGCAACGGAGCTTTAAAATAAGCAACGGACATCTCCGTTGCTTATTTTAAAGCTGTCTTGCTATGTTAAACCCATTTAACATAGCGAAACAGTAAAAGGCAACGGAGATCTTGCTTTCTCCGTTGCTTTTGGCCACAGCTCTGATGTACTGCGTAGGCATGCGCAGTACATCAGAACTGCTGCGGATACCAGACAGCTGCGGAAGGGCAGCAAAGAGGCATTATACAATGCCATTATTTAAGAAAAGTAATTATTTCTTTTTTTAAATAATGTCATAGTATAATAGCAATAACCCACTTCTGGGTGTGGGTAATGCGGGATTTACCCACGGTTGTCTTTGTTTGGTCCCGAGGGCTTCCACGCCAACCGTGGGTAAATCCATCATTACCCACACCCAGACGTGGGTTATTGCTATATTAACCAATGCTTTGGTAAAAACATATTTCTGTAAATAGTTTGGAATATTGTTTTAAATTCATGGTTTTATAAATGATTAGTATTATGTTGTGGGATGATAATACTGGGAATAAATCTAAAAAGTCTAAATATAAGTGGATAGCTAGACTACATATACTACATACAACTTGTCCTGACAACAGCTTTGAATGTTTGTCACATGACATATTGCCACATGACAATACTCTTTGTATACAAATTAACTTGATTTGTGTTATGGATATGTTCAGATGATGAAGCAGTACAGACTGTAAAAGTACTTATGAAGTTTTTGTAATAAGTAGTGAATTTTACCTCTGCTATTGATCTGCAGTCCATCTATATATCATTTAGCTTGTTCTGTTTGACAATGGTTTAGCTTTTTTCAAAAAGTGATTTATTTTCTATTTTGTACTCGCCTTCACTTTGTCAGGTAAGGCAGTCCCTGTGTTTATCATTCTTTCAAATTTACTGGCTGACAAATTCTGTTGCTCTGCTTAATCATTTTCTTATTTTACATGCTGTCTTCTAAGTTTACTCAGTATACTGAATTATTTATCCTAATATCTACTTTTATTACTCATACTGGATGCAGCCTGTTGTGTCTGACAGGAGCAAGAACCATTACCTGCTGCCCCACAGCATATTCTCTAGCTCAAGCATTTCTGTCATACCAGCCCTTTTTCTGTTGTCGGGCCTCTGCCAGGTTCTCCTGGGCCAAGCCCATGACTTTCCTAAGCCTTGTCCTGAGGTTTAGGACATATGCCACAAAAGACTCCTTGTGAGATACACACTCACATTCCCACACATCACAGATTAAATCTAGAGGCCCCCTCACCCTATGCCCACACAACTCAAAGGGTGAAAAAACTGTGGATTCCTGGCAAACCTCTCTGTAAGCAAACAACAGATGGGGCAAATATTTGTCCCACTCCCTCTTAAACTGGTCTGCAAATGCCTGTAGCATGGACTTGATTGTAGAGTTTAACCTCTCAACAATGCCATTAGTCTGGGGATGGTAGGGAGTGGTCTTCAGGTGCTTCCCCCATAGTACTTCCACATACAAGCCAGAAGGTCTGACATGAAATTGGCACCTCTTTCAGTCAGTATTACTTTTGGGAAACCTACCCTACTGAAAACCTCTAACAAAGCATTTGTCACATTTTCCACCTCAGTGGAGGACAAAGCCACTGCCTCAGGTTATCTTGTAGCATAATCTAGTACCACTAGGATATACTTTTTTCCCTGTGGAATTTGGGGTACTCAGAAGCCCCACAATATCTATAGCTGCCCTCTGAAATGGCTTCTCAATCACAGACAAAGGCATCAAAGGAGCTCTCACCTTGTCTCCTGCCTTGCCTACCTTTTGGCACTGCTCTCAGGTTCTGCAGTACCCTGTTACATCTCTAGAAATTCCAGGCCAGTAGAAGTTCTGCATAATGCGTCTCTTTGTATGTTTTATGCCCATATGATGTGCAAAAGGAATATCATGAGCTATGGCTAGAAGTGTAAGATGGTAGGCTCTAGGGACTATCAACTGCTGTATTCTCTCACCTTCTAGCCCTCCCTCAGGGGTCCACTCTCTACACAGTAACCCTTTGTCCCAGTATACAGATTCCCCCTTCCCTTGAGAATCAGGTTCCTCACTAGCTACCTCTCTCAGGCCTTGTAATGTAGGGTCTGAGAGCTGATTTTGTCTCAACTCTCTCTTTGTAACCCTTTCCAGCTCCCCTTCCACAGGAAGTCTGGCATCGTCTGACAGCAGTGCCTCACTGTCAGCCTGGGTACTACTACTCACCTCCACCTTTGCAGTTACTCTGTCCAAGGGAACATCAGTACCCACAAGCAGCTCTGTCTCATCTTCAGTCTCACTGCTACGGGGTAGCTCCCTCCCTGAAGTAACCGCCTCACCAGTCCTGGCTGCAAGTATGCGGTCTGCCTGGGTCTCCCCCAGGCTACTAGACCCACATGCTTGTCTCCAAGCCTGACTGTGTGTAACTGCATAAACACATGATACTGCCTCGTCAAAATCTTTCCCTATCAGGACATCTACAGGATGGTAGTTTGGTATCCCTGTAGTCTCAAGACAACCTACTGTTGGCATTTTGTCCTTCCCACTTACTGTCTCTCCCACCTTTTGTTCCCCACCTTGCCTCCGTGGACACATGGCCCCACTTGTTGCATTCAAAACATTTAACCCTAGGTCCTAGACGTGTGCCTGGATTAGTGGCTTCCCCTGCTACTGGCAGATTCTGTTAGGGCAGTCTGGGCTGCCCACCATGAGTTTCCTTACACCCATAAGCAGCATTGGGTGTCCCTTTCCTGTGCAGTGATGCCCTGCTTACTAGGTATAAATCTCTCTTCTTCCCCAACTCATCTGAAGTAGTACATCGTCTATCAGCTAACCAAACCATCGTGTCCTCAGGAAAAGTGCTAAGGGCTTGTTCCTTCACTAAAAGGCCTGCCAGCAATTCAAAAGTGGTGACCTGACATTCACTCACCCACCTATGAAAATAAGTGCTTAGTTCAGCAACATATTCACACACACTTTCATCTGCCTTGTGTCTATGCTCACAAAAGTTTTTCCTATAAGCTTTAGGTGTTAGCTTAAGAAAATTGTGGCAAACAGTTCTTAACAGCAGTATAATCAAAAAATTTACGATCAGATAATTTAGACAGCACAGTTACAGATTTACCATGGAGTAAGGGGGTCAGGAACCGTACCCAGAGCCTTTGGTCAGCATCATGCTGTTTACATACCCTTTCAAACATATGAATGAAACTTTCAAAAGTATCCCCCTCTGTAAACTGTGGAAGAAATTTACTGACATTTTGTGCTTCTGGCGTCCAGTTACTCCCTTCCCCATTACCTCCATGACCCTGGCGAAGAGTCAGCATCTCCTTCTCATTCTGCCTCTGACTCTCCTTCTCTTCAGCTTCCAGGCGTAGCAGTTTCTCATTCTCCTCAGCCTGTAGACATCTCAGTCTCTCTGCTGCTTCTATTTCCAAATGCCTGGCCTCGAACTCAAGTCTCTTTAGCTCCAAATGGATTTCTAAGTCCTCTGCAGAAAGATTGAGCTGTCCATTCTCTGAGTGTTGTACATCTCCATGGCCAGTCTGATTGCCCACCTGGTTGCTGTTCTCTGATGCAAATGTGACCAAAGCTGCAATCATGTCTGCTTCAGTCAGAAGCGCTAAAGGTATTGTGGTCCGGCTCTTTTTTCTCATTGCTTGTAACTGCTGAACCTTGCATTTTACATTGTTTTTTGAATATTGCAGGATAGTCTGACATAAATATAGAAAACAGATAGACTAGTCTAGCAAAATTCCTATCTAACTCTAAGAGAAATACTAACTAAAAAGAAAACACTTGAGAACTGCCAAGGATAACCAAACAATAAAATCACAACAACAGTATGGTGTTTGGTTTACCTCCAAGGCCTGTCAGGGACTGTATGAAGCCTTTAAAACAAAAACTTTAATAAAATACTTAAAAAACATAGCACAAGCAATAGCTTTTACAAAGGTGAGCCGTAAGTATCCGATAAGTGCTTTTGGCTCTTGGCCTTCTCCATATCGTGATTTCTTGTAGCTCACTTCCTTAGTTAAAACTTAAAATCAGCCAATAGGATGATGGTTTCTGGGTGACATCTTCCATCCAACTACAAAGGAATATACCAACCATTTTCTTTGGCAAGTGCCTGCCTCCTAGACCATACCAACTGAAATCCTTCTATTTTTAAGAATAGGTTTAAACGGAACCATGTTGTTGAAGCCAGGGGAACGATCTGCTCACATATTCACTATCCAGTTGATTTCTCTTAGCTCAGTGTGATTGGTAACATCCCATTCCTTCACTGTTTGAGGTACACATTCAACCACTTTAAAAATAAACTTATGTGTAGGATTGGAAGCGCAATTGCATTAAAAAGTGTTTGACAAAAATGGGACTTTCAAATGTAATAGATGCAAAGCTTGCACTTCGATCGATAGTAGTAACATGTTTTGCCACCCTACCACCAATAAAAGGTTTGTTTTTGGTGTCTATGCAGATTGTAATACCCAACATCTGGTCTACCTTGCCTCTTGTTGCCAATAAAATGTATTTTACCAAACCGTCGTCTCCTCAGGAAAAGTGCTTAGGGCTTGTTCCCTCACTAAAAGGTCTGCCAGCAATTCAAAAGTGGTGACCTGACATTCACTTACCCATCTATGAAAATAAGTGCTTAGTTCAGCAACATATTCACACACACTTTCATCTGCCTTTTGTCTATGCTCACAAAACCTTTTCCTATAAGCTTTAGGTGTTAGCTTAAGAAAATTGTGGCAAACAGTTCTTAACAGTAGTATAATCAAAAAATTCACGATCAGATAATTTAGACAGCACAGTTACAGATTTACCATGTAGTAAGGGGGTCAGGAACCGTACCCAGAGCCTTTGGTCAACATCATACTGTTTACATACCCTCTCAAACATATGAATGAAACTTTCAAAATTATCCCCCTCTGTAAACTGTGGAAGAAATTTACTGACATTTTGTGCTTCTGGCGTCCAGTTACTCCCTTCCCCATTACCTCCATGACCCTGGCGAAGAGTCAGCATCTCCTTCTCATTCTGCCTCTGACTCTCCTTCTCTTCAGCTTCCAGGCGTAGCAGTTTCTCATTCTCCTCAGCCTGTAGACATCTCAGTCTCTCTGCTGCTTCTATTTCCAAATGCCTGGTCTCCAACTCAAGTCTCTTTAGCTCCAAATGGATTTCTAAGTCCTCTGCAGAAAGATTGAGCTGTCCATTCTCTGAGTGTTGTACATCTCCATGGCCAGTCTGATTGCCCACCTGGTTGCTGTTCTCTGATGCAAATGTGACCAAAGCTGCAATCATGTCTGCTTCAGTCAGATTCCCATGCACCAGTCCTTTAGCCTGGCACATCTCAGCCAGCTGACACCTTGTCAGCTTACTGTACTCCTCTGCTGACATGCTTGCTTGGTCTCCCTGACTAACTAAGCTAGCAAAAGAAATTAAACAATTGTGATCTGAACTCTGATTATTCACTGCGTGGCTGATTTAGAGTACAAAACACCTTCAGTGATCACTGTACACATGCTACAGGAATTCACTATCCACACCACTACAAGCCAATTAGTATGTGATGCGGCTAACTCACCACTATCAAACAATTAATATTTGATGTGGATATCCCACCACTGTCAAACAATTAATATGTGATGTCCATACACTGACCCAGTAATCAGGAACCCTCAATCCTCACCACTAGCATCAGTGAGGGGTGTGTACATTGCGGGGATAATAAGTATGCATACAGTAAAGTACAATTTCCCTTAAGAGCACACAGAGATCACAGTCAGTCTGGGGGGGATTTCTCCCTTTCTTTCCAGATCTCCAATAAGACTCCCCACTGGCACAGCTATAGGGTTCAGATCTCAGCTGAGTAGTCAAGCCAAAACCTCCAGTACCTTCTCTGTCTAACCAGTGCTTCATGTCCCTGTCCAAGTAGCGGATACACACACACACACACACACACACACACACACACACACACACACACACACACACACACACACACACACACACACACACTCACACACACAATTTGAGATTTGATTTATATACAAACAGACAGTACTCCTGGGGAAGGCTGGAACAGGTTTTCCAGCTATGTCCCCTCCTGCCAGACTATAAGGTAGTAATCACTTCCACCAACTACTCTTATCAGCTACTAAGGCCCTTCCCAAAGGGTGACCAATTTCACTGTGTAATATTATTGTTATCCAAATAGTAAGTGTGACTAAGCAGCAAGACTATTGGAGTGGCTTGGACAGTATCACCAAATACATGCAAGTACTCTCTAGCAGCTTAAATTATCTCTACACAAAACAGCCACAGTTGAAAGGTTTAAAAATATTTAATAATAAATAATCAAAACACTAGACAATACGTATTACTTCAACACAGTGTTAATCAAGAGTTCAGAGATCACAGGAAAATGCTTTAAAACAATATTGCAGGATACAATGCAAGGTTCAGCAGTCACAAGCTATTCTGAAGAAGTTCATAGTGTTGTATTAAACTAACAAAAGCGCTAAAGGTATTGTGGTCCGGCTCGTTTTTGTCATTGCTTGTAACTGTTGAACCTTGCATTTTACATTGTTTTTTGAATACTGCAGGATAGTCTGACATAAATATAGAAAACAGATAGACTAGTCTAACAAAATTCCTATCTAACTCTAAGAGAAATACTAACTAAAAAGAAAACACTTGAGAACTGCCAAGGATAAATGAACGATACAATCACAACAACAGTATGGTGTTTGGTTTACCTCCAAGGCCTGTCAGGCACTGTATGAAGCCTTTAAAACAAAAACTTTAATAAAATACTTAAAAAACATAGCACAAGCAATAGTTTTTACAAAGGTGAGCCGTAATTATCCGATAAGTGCTTTTGGCTCCTGGCCTTCTCCATATTGTGATTTCCTATAGCTCACTTCCTTAGTTAAAACTTAAAATCAGCCAATAGGATGCTGGTTTCTGGGTGACATCTTCCATCCAACTACAAAGGAATATACCAAACATTTTCTTTGGCAAGTGCCTGCCCCCTAGACCATACCAACTGAAATCCTTCTATTTTTAAGAATAGGTTTAAACGGAACCATGTTGTTGAAGCCAGGGGAATGGTCTGCTCACATATTCACTATCCAGTTGATTTCTCTTAGCTCAGTGTGACTGGTAACATCCCATTCCCTCACTGTTTGACGTACACATTCAACCACTTTAAAAATAAACTTATGTGTAGGATTGGAAGTGCAATTGCATTAAAAAGTGTTTGACAAAAAGGGGACTTTCAAATGTAATAGATGCAAAGCTTGCACTTCGATCGATAGTGGTGACATGTTTTGCCAACCTACCACCAATAAAAGGTTTGTTTTTGGTGTCTATGCAGATTGTAATACCCGACATCTGGTCTACCTTGCCTCTTGTTGCCAATGAAATGTATTTGACATTGGCAAAACAGATCAGCATCTGAAGGACAGAGTTTTACGACACCTAAGAGATATTAGTAACCAAGGTACCAATAATGCACTTGCTCTTCATATTTCCACCAATCCTACCCATAAGTTTATTTTTAAAGTGGTAGAATGTGTACCTCAAACAGTGAGGGAAGGGGATGTTACCAATCACACTGAGCTAGGAGAAATCAACTGGGTAGTGAATTTGCGAGCAGATCATTCCCCTGGCCTCAACAACATGGTTCCGTTTAAACCTATTCTTAAAAATAGAAGGATTTTGGTTGGTATGGTCTAGGAGGCAGGCACTTGCCAAAGAAAATGCTTGGTATATTCCTTTGTAGTTGTATGATTAGAGCTTATCCTTGCTTGCTTAGTTACTTTCTTTTGGGTTCTTACTTATAAGTAATAGCAGTTCCAGCCAAAGCCGTCCTTTTCAGTTTATGAGCTACCTCATTGTTCAAGCTGTCAGTTTAAATGTCATCAGTGTTGTCTTTAACAGAATCAGTAATGTTCTGATTGATTGTAAGAGTCAACATCAGTTTGTCTTAAAGTTGAATTACTGGAGAAAATTAAGTCAGAATTAAGAGTGGTAAAAGAGTAATGTGACATGCTGTCATTATTTTGCTGATAGCTTTAGCTTGCCTCTTTTTCACAGTTAAATCATCAACCCCCTTAGAATTATCTACAGTTCCTAAAAAAGTAATACCAAAGTCTTCAGTCCAGCGTTTTATCAAGTTAGCTACAGTATGGATTGCAGTGCCATTACTGGAATTAAAATGAGTAGAAATATCAATAATTTTACTATTAACAATAATATTTAATTCACCTGTTTAATTATGTCATGAATTGAATTTGTGTGCTTGTATGTTAAGACATTTTTTAAAAAGTGTGCTAACTTCAGTAATTATTTTTTTAACAGATGAAGTGCCTACTCAGAATATTTTTTTAAATAAATATTTATTCATCATTTTGTGCCAAAAGACAGTGCTTGGTGTGTTTTATATTTATAGTGAATTTGATAAGAAGCTTATCTAGCAATTTGTAGTTTTACAGTACTAAAACTTCACCTTAGTTTTGTATTACTTAAAGTTCATCCTGTTTTCCCTGCATGGTTATAATTGTATTATTTGCATTAGTAGTAGTATTAATAGTAGTGGTAGTACTATTGTCTAAAATATTAATTTTAGTTATATCTCCAGTGCACTTTTTGTTACGATGGCTACCTTAAGCCTTTAGGCTTCATTAATTCTGTAGAGTCAAATAAATATTAATTTTTGTGCATGTGTTGCAGTTCTAGTGATAAGCAAGTACATCTTCTTAGTTTATTAGCACTTTTGGTACTTGGTGTTTTTACAGCTTCTGTATTGTTTTTACATGAACAGTTTTTAGTTTAGATTCTAGGAATAGATCCTTATCATTTATTCATCATAACAGCATATGCAACATTTTTTCAGACCACAGTGGCATATTTTGTTGACTACATAGGAGAAAATAAAATATTTTGAGTCTGTGGTCTGAAATGGAATTTAGATATGGCATCATGCTGTGTATACTGTCCAGTTTTCTTACAGCCTGATGGTTTATCCTTTGTTCTGTATTCTAGCTACATGTGAATGGGTCACAAGCTTTGAAGTCAATCTGAGAAACGAATATTTTTGTCATAGGTTCATAGGTAGGTACTAGGCTATCGGACCAAGGGCCTACATAAGCCTAGCCAACAAGGTTCCCTGGCTTACGCCACCCAAGAAAGTGTCTTTATCTTTTTCTCCAAACATCTGCTGAACATCAGTTTTGATTATTATGGGGAATCATCCAGGCAGCTATCATATCCCACTGTTACCTTATGACAGTTACACACAAAACCCACAATGCAAGGCTCACTGATACACATGCACTTCATTGTATGCCCCTGGATCCTGGCTATGTCGAACAGTCTTTGATGTTGCAACCCTTCATTTTGCAGTTTACTATCAAATATTCGAACATCAAAATAAATTCTGACCTCAAGGATCGACTCACATATGCGAATCGTAATGTTGAAAACGTCAGAATGTCTCAAACACACTTCCTGTTGTGAATTCGACCTTTGTCAAAATCCGTAGACTGCAGTCCAACACTGCACATCACATGATGTAACAATTTTTGCAGGGGAGCAAGCCCCCATGTACCCCCTACACCCCCCGCAGATTACATATTCCAACTCTGAGATCGTACTACAGTGGGAAAAGGATTTATTTCCCGATCCACACTGTACCATGATCTCTAGTATTAAGGTGGAACACATATGTGCGAATGCACAGTGTATTCATACAAGGGATTCTTGCAGTTTTGATGGTCAGCATTATGGAATGCTATAAAATGACTTTCGACATTTCGTTGTCGCTAAAGCATTATTCTAGATTTTCAAAGTAAACCTCATTTTACCTTACCTTGGGACCTGACCTACACTGTGTGTTACTGTTGCAGCAGACTAGGCTGTCTGCCTTTTGTCAGGATGGGTGAGCTCACATAAACAGCTGACTCCCATATTCCTTTTCTGGCTGCTTTATGGCTCAAGATGCTAATTGTCACTCATCCAGTCAGGATAAAACAGACGAGCATTCATGGGTTTTGTTCAAAAACTTTATTATGTACAAACATATCAGGATTGAGGCTTAATAACTTTAACTTAGATAAACTTATAAACAAACTAGCTATTACACTCATACATACTCAGTCTCTGGCTGCATTCTCAAAATGTCACTGAAGTTAACATTTGCTTGTTATGTATATGCACCTGCTGTCCTTGAAATGCTTCTTAAAGGTACAACACACACACATACACACACACACACACACACACACACACACACACACACACACACACACACACACACACACACACACACACACTCACACACACACACAATTCTACATCCTCCCTCTTTGAGAAATGAGTCATGCAATATTAACAACATTAATTGACAATGCAATTGACACAAATAGTTCTTTGCCATGCAATTATACAGAACTAAATACATATAGACAATTATGTCCAGGTTGCTGTGTATTTCACACTAGGTCTGGAAATACAAACAAATTGTGTGACACAGAAATTAGAATTAGGTCTAGCAACTGGGACTAACTCTGCTGAATGTTCAACTTTGGGGACATCAGGAATAGAAGTAGAAGTTAAGACATGTTCTGCAACAGGAACGTCATTTGGATTGCTGTGAGATCTAGAGTCTGTATCACAGGAACAATGCTGCAAATTTGATTCTGATACAGGAAGAAGATGTATGTGATTTCTCCTGTACTCCACACCCTCAGATTCTACAAAGTAGGATCTTGGCTCGGCACATATACCTGTTACTTGACCAATTTGGTTGAAACCTTTCGCCATTTGTATCCTCACTGTCTCTCCTTCTTTCAGTGGACGAAGAAATCTGCTCAATTTATCGTAACTGGACTTCTGGAAAGAACACTTTATGAATAGTTGGGCTCTGATTGTTCTGCTGTTCTTAGCTTTAGACTTCAACAAACTGGAACTGATAGGCAATGTTGTTCTGGTTTGCCTAGATAGAAGTCTCTGAACAGGTGAGCCAAGTATATTGCCATGGGGTATGTTTCTGAGAATGAGTAAATTCAAAAATACATGGATATTATCATGCTTTGACTTCTCCGGTAATTGTTTTGCACTCTGTACTGCACATACATTTGAATGTGGATATTCTGGACTTCTAGTAACATGTACAAAGTCCCATTCTTTTGCAAATTCCTGAAACAACTGACTGGTAATTTGGGTACCATTGTCAGAAATAACTTTCTGTGGACTACCATGGACTGAAAAATGACATTTCAACTTAGTGATAACAGCAGTGGATGTCAGGTTAAGTAGTAAATTGATCTCAAACCAGTTCAAATAAGAGTCTACCAATACTAAGTACTGCTGATTGTCCCACTTGAATATATCAGTGGCTACTGTTGACCAAGGTAGTTTAGGAACTTGACTTAGCTGAAGTGGTTCTTTTTGCAAATGCAGTTTAGTACTATTGCATACTGAACAAGAAGAAAGTACTTTATTGATATCTTTTGCTATAGAAGGCTAAAATACTAGTCCTCTCACCCTTCTTTTGGTAGATTCGGAACCTGGGTGACCACGAAGCAAAATCTGGATATATTCACATTGTAAGGAAGCAGGAACAACACTTTTAGGACCTTTGAAAATAATGCCATCTTCCATCAACATTTCATCTGTTTAAGGAAAATAAGTTTGCACTTCAGGTGGTACACTAGATTGCTTTGACAGCCATCCAACATTAATGTAGTAGTTGAGCTTTTGCGAAATTAGATCAGTCTTTGCATGATCTCTCAGCTCATCAAGTGTCATGGTAGAAAAATTATGCACTTCCCTGACATCAAAGTCAAAATTCTCTGCATTAAACTGTTCTGTTGTATTTCTCGGTGATCTGGATAAGGTATCAGTCATGTAAAGAAATTTGCCTTTTGTATAGACCATTTTGAAGTTATACTTTTGCAATTTGAGCAGCATTCTTTGTAATCTCGCTGGAGCTGAATGCATAGGCTTCTTTAAAATAGTGATTAGAAGTGTGTGATCAATTTCAATCTGAATAGCTCAACCATAAATATAATCATGAAATTCTGAACTTGCAAATACTACTGCTAAAAGTTCTTTCTCAATTTGAGCATATTGCATTTCAGTTTGGGTAAGAGTTCTGGATCCATAGGTTATTGTTCTGCCTTCTTGAAGAATAACTGCACCGAGACCAAATTTTAAAGCATCACAGCACTTCTGTGGATCCCTAGTGATATCTGCATTGCTTACTGTACTTATTTCCTTGTTTCACTTGAATGAAAGTTACTGTTTGTCGTTTTTGCATTTAAGTTACCTGTAGCACATTGCATTTAAGTTACCTGGCACTTGCTCACTAAAGCAATTATATAGATCAGTGCTAAAAAATTAAAAGCACTATACCCTCACAAACTCCCCTTGAGTACCTTGTTCCCCATTGGCCCTTTTTTTCAATTATAAAGGAATTCCCAAAACTATTCTAGCATGTCCAAAGGTCAGTTGTCAATCTCCTCTCCGGTCCAGCTGGTGAATCTGGGAATCTTGAGGCAATGTTACAACTGCCTCATGTACACAGACAACCCTCTCCTCCTCCCAACAAATTCCAACACATGTGAGAGATGCAACCATATAGCCAAACTGGAGGCTAAGCTCTCTCAACTCAGTACTGGCGTAACCAGTCAGGAGGAAAAGGAAACCACACTCACTACAATTCCAGTCTCACATAGACCTACCACGACAGCAAACCAAACACATAAACACACAAAAACATACTCGGAGGCTCTAAATAAAAATCTGCCTAAGCAGCAGAGACCTCCAAAGCAGACACCCAAGCAACCGCTACCCCAAAACAAAACACGTGCAACACATAGCTCACAAAGCCACTGTGCCCAACAGTCACAGCCATTAAGGCTAAACAACACACCTGATACACTTTTAATAGGTGACTCTATCATCAGGCACACTGACGTCCCGCTCACCAGGCTGAACAAGGAGAAGGTCATGGTGAGCTGCCTGTCGGGCGCTAGGATCCGCCACATAACACAAGCACTCAGGTCACTCCAAGGCAAGTACAAATATGACTCAGTCATTGTCCATGCTGGTGTGAATGACCTGAGATGTACCTCCCTGGACTACATGAAAAGAGACATAGAGGAGCTCTCCGAGCATGTAGCCCAGGCCGGTATGACCCTGACCTTGAGTAGCATGTTACCTTCACCAAGAATGATGCCACAATATGAAGACAAGATGATCAATTTCAACAATTGGCTTAAGTATTGGTGTCATTCAAAGGGGATCCAATGCCTGTCAGCCTGGGATGACATGCTCGACAAGCCACAATGCTTCGATAGGGACGGCTTGCACCTATCACCCCTGGGCTTTCGGATATTGGCAAAGGCTCTTGCTACCCCCATAGTGCCTTTTTTAGGCAAGGCCCAAAAGACAAACCCACCTCCATAGGTATCACAAGGGATAAGAAACTAAGAGTAATGCTACTCAATGCCAGAAGTCTAAACCTCAAGATGCATACACTCAAACTCTCCTTAGCATGGAGAACATCGATATCTGTGCAGTGACAGAAACCTGGTTCAAGGCTCCCGAGAGCACTCCAGCACTACCAGGTTATACCTCATACCATGCTTTTCGGCCTCAAAATTTGGACTGAAACACAAAAGGAGGGGGAGTATCAATATTCGTCAAAGATACCCACACCTCCAGGTTGGTGGCACAGCACAAAGCATCAGAGACTATCCATGTGCAACTAACAGTGGGTAAAACTGCCTTCCAGTTTATAGCCTGCTACAGACCACCCTTCCAAACCCAGGAACTCCACTCGGCCTTCCTGAGAACACTGGAAAATATGAAGGTCTCTCCAAACACCATTATATTGGGTGACTTCAACTACCCAAACATAGACTGGGAGCATTACTCTAGCTCCAACACCCTAGCCCAAAGGTTCCTAGAATTTATAAACTCAAATGCTATGGAACAACTTGTTACCACTCCCACAAGAGGGGAAAACATACTGGACCTGATCATCACCAACATGGGGATTCTATGCTCCAGACCAGAAGTGTATCCCTCACCGGTAAGATCAGACCATAAACTAATCTCACTGGATATTCACATCCTTTATAAATGCATTCTATGAACACCTTCAGGAATGCATGGATCATGCAATCCCAAATAAAACCAAGACCAAATCCTCCAAAGGCAGACGTCCTGTCTGGTGGATCCCAGCCATAAACAAACTATACAATAGAAGGAGGAAGCTACTACATGATAGAGCAAAATCCCAAAAAGGGAAGGCATCTCTGATCAGTATTAGCAAAAAACTACGGGCACTCATAAAATCATCTAAGGCCAGCTTCAAGAGAAAAATTGCACAAGACACTAAGGGTAATCACAAGGCTTTCTTTATTTATGTTAGGAACCTGGGTGGGAATTTCCAGATATGCTCAGAATTAGTCCAAAATGACAAAAAATACACCGAACCCACAGACATTGCCAACATCCTAGCTGACAGGTTCAGCGCAAACTTCTCCCCCCTCCCACCAAAAGGGCAAATATCTATCCCAGCAGAGTGCTGCCCCCCTGACATCTCAGATGCTCAGGTAAGAGCCGCCCTCTCCAAAGCAAAAAACACAGCATCAATGGGACCAGACGGTGTCCCGGGCTGCGTCCTACATGAACTCCAAGAAGAGCTAAACCCAAACATAAAACTGCTGTTCAGTCTCAGCCTTACTACAGGATATGTACCCAAAGAGTGGTGTACAGCAATGGTGGTCCCTCTCCACAAAGGTGGTGCCTCAATGGATCCTGGAAACTATCGCCCCATAAGCCTGACTAGCTTGGTCTGCAAAGCTATGGAAAGGATCATCATGGACCTTATAAATAAAGATATTGGGAACCTACAGGCACTGGATCCTACCCAGTTCGGCTTTATTAAGGCAGATCCTGCCTCTTAAACCTGGTTGATTTCTTTGAAACAGTCACCAAGGCCATTGACGAGGGGAAGGTGGTCCACACAGCCTACCTGGACCTCGCAAAAGCCTTCAATACAATACCCCACTTGGGCATTATAGATAAACTCACCAGCTTAAATATAAACCCCTATGTCACTAGATGGGTTGCAAACTGGCTCAAGGACAGAACCCACATGGTTAGAATTGCTGGAGCCATGTCAGACTCCAAACCAGTTACAAGTGGTGTCCCACAAGGCTTAGTCCTGGGACCTCTCTTGTTCGGTATATATTTCTCAGAGGTACAGGCCAACACGGAAGGACTATGGCTGGCCAAGTTCGCAGATGACTGCAAACTGGGCACCATAATCAACTCTCCAGCTGACACAAGCATCCTCCAAAAGGGCCTCATAGAAACAGACAACTGGTGCCAGAGCCATGGCCTCAAGCTAAACGCCAAAAAGTGTATAGTCATCCCCTTTGGCAAAAACAAAGTGCCCACAAATTACCACATAAGTGGTCATCCATTAAGTATGGAAGAAGTAATTAGGGACCTGGGGACCCAAGTTGATAGCAATCTCTCATTTGACAACCACGTGGCCAAAGTGGTTAGAAAAACATTTTATATAGCCCACCTAATCATGAAGGGATTCACATCTAGATCAGGGGAGGTCATCGTGCCTCTTTACTCATCCCTCATCAGGTCCATAATTGAGTACAATGCCCCTTTTGGGATGTACCTTACCAGACACCTGCAGCAACTGGAAAGACCCCAAAAGTACCTCACCAAGAGGATCAAAGGGCTCAAATATGCTGCCCGGTTAAAGAAACTCCAGCTCTACTCAGAGGCATACCGCCTGTCTCAGAGGTGATCTGTGCCTGACGTATAAAGCCATGTCCAACCTGGAATTAATGGACATGCTGCACCTCAGAAAATCCAAATCCCATCAAGCTACGCGCTCGAGAGACTTGAATCTCAGCACTGAAATAAATAGGACATGCTGGAGGGACAGATTCATAACCCAGAGTCTCCCTTCACTCTGGAATAAAATCCCAGTCCAGGTTAGGCAGAGTCCCTCATTGACTCTGTTCAAGAGGAATCTTGATGAGTGGATGGGGAATCGTAGGTTTACCCCGGGTATCATTTCTGTGTCACTGTTAGACAGAGGCACAGTATACTAACCTCAAAAAGGGGCATAGCAAAATTAATTTAAAATGGGTGGCGAAAGCCAAACACACTCTGGCTAGGCTTATAAATGCCCTAGGGCAGATAGCCTAGTATGAACCTATGAACCTATGAGTCACTGGTTTATTAACATCATGGTATCTTAATGTAGGTGGGGCGGCAATTTTCTGCTTAAGGTCTTCAAATGCTCTCTGGTACTGTTCCAACCAAATACCATGTAACATTTTTGAACATCAGCTCTCTCAAAGATGCTGTCAGCTCACTGAAGTCTGGTGTAAACTTGCCTAAATAGTTAACCATACCAAGAAAACACTGTAGAGCTTGAACATTATCTGGTGCTGGCATCTCAAGAATGGCTGCTTGCTTGGACAGGTCTGGTTGCAAACCAGTGCTAGTAAATAA
Source organism: Protopterus annectens (assembly GCF_019279795.1). Taxonomy (NCBI): domain Eukaryota; kingdom Metazoa; phylum Chordata; order Ceratodontiformes; family Protopteridae; genus Protopterus; species Protopterus annectens. Next base: position 295,009,029 of record NC_056745.1, read on the forward strand.
ATGACCTACATATCAGACCTGGTCTGATCTTTTGGTAGTCTGAATTTGCACTTCAGAGGATTGAGCTTCAAGTTTACTTCACATTTACTGTTTAGAACTCTCCTAAGGTTTCTGTCATGCTCTGCTTCACCATTGCTGCCAACCAATAAATCATCTACAATTATGGCACAAGGATAACCTGTAACAAATTACTCCATTGGATGCTGAAAGATTTCACCTGCAGAATTTATTCCAAATGGCATCCTGAGAAATTGATATCTTCCAAATGGGGTACTGAAAGTAGTCAGTAGTGTAGATTTGCAATCAAGCATCACTTGCCAAAATGAGCTTTTTGCATTCAATACAGAAAAAACAGTTGCATTCTGTATTAGGGCTGCGACTTCCTTGACTGTACACATATGATGATGAGGTCTCTTTAATGCTTTGTTCAAATCTCTTGGATCAATGCATATTCTGATTTTGTCTGAGCCTTTTTTGTGGGGCTGCTACCATGGATGACATCCATTCAGTTGGTTCAGTAACTGGACAAATTACAACTTGCTGCGCCATTTTATCCAACTGAGCTTTGACTTTATTCTGCATAGCTATCAGAACATTTCTTGCTGGTCTGATCATTGGACTGACTTCTGAGTCTAACTTCATAGAATACATAACTGGAAGTTTGCCTAACTTGTCATCGACAACATCAGCATACTCTGAGAAAATAGCTTCAGTAAAATTGAAACTGAGACGTGCTTATATGATGAATTTCTTTGGTAAAGGAAAGCAGATTCATTCTCAAACTGTCACTGAGATCCATTAATGACTGCACAGGTCTTTGGATTACACAAAACAGTAATCTGTAGCAGTTCCTTGCCAAATAACATGAAAGCACAACTGAGCCTTCAGTTTGAATTTCTTCACCTCCATAGGCAACAAGTTTTGCACAACTGGCCACATTAAGTTGCTCACCAGCTCTCCCCCTTAGCAAATGTGTCTGCGACATAACATTACACTTTAAACCAATGCCTATTTTGAGCTTGGTGGATTTAACATTGATCTGGACAGTACAAAACACTTCATTTTTTGCCAACAAATTCACTGCATCAACCTTCTCAAGAAATAATGATACACCATCTACCTAGAAAGTAGAATTGCAGCTCTCTATATGATCAACTTGCTTTTTAAATTACCCTTGTTTATAACTGTGTGAGGTTTATTTGATTTGCAAAACTTTTGAAAATGGTTCCATTTTTTACACTTGTGGAATTGCTGACAAAATGCTAAACATTTTTCTCTTTTAGACTCATGATTGACATCACAGTTGCAACAGTTAACAATAAAACTTGACTTGAGTTTTGCTGACTCACCCTTGTACTGCACTGAGCATGTTCTTCTCTTAGAACTTGCTGGAAAACTACAGGTTTTACCTGGGGAGCCTGCAGGGGTGGCAGGTGTCATCTGCTTATGCCTGCTTCTGCTAGCCATGGTTTGCATGCTGTCTGTATTTGCTCTAGAGCCTGCTGAAACCATGCTTTTAGCACTTGCAAGCATACTTGTATGCTATTCTGTAACTTCATGGATTTGACAGATCTCAGTAGCTTTGCTCCATAATCATCTGAGGAGAGAGTTCTACACAACTTGGATGTGCATGGACAACTCAGATGTTTACTTGGCAAAACTTAGGCTATCAGGAAATCTGATCAAATTGTTGTTTCTTTTCATCCCAGGGCTCTGGGAATGCCTGTTTCCAAGCAGACCATTTCCACTTGGATTTCTAAGGCCATTTATGTTTTCGTGGTAAGAGCCCTTCTACTTCTGATAAGGCTGTGGCTTCTTCATGTGCTTTTTGCAAAGGTTTGGATACTAACTCCATCTTGGAAGCAGCTACCTGGTCTTCTGTTCATACCTTCACTAAACATTATAAACTGGATGGCATTAACAAATCTAGTGCTGGCTTTGCTACAGCCATTCTTCATGGCTTTTTAGAAAGCGCCTATGCTCCTTCCCTTTCCCTTCCTTCCTCGTGACCTTTGGTACTCTCCCTCATGTTAGGAATACTGCAACATAAGAATAGAAGGACATAGAATAGTTGTGTAAAATCTTACCATAACCATAGTTGTCCTTCTCTTCTATGTTGCAGTATTCTAGCCCTCCCATCTTCCCCCTGGTTTTTGTCTTTTTCCCTGGATATATGGTTACCTCCTTCTGTTCCTTAGGTTGGTGTTCTGACTGGGGCATTCACTTCTGAGGTTGCTATGTGTGGACATCACTTTTATGGCCTACTCTGGCTGCTGGCAGAGGTGCAGCATCCCATGTACCCCGCAGTAGTTAAAGTCTGTTGTATATTGGCTGAATGTCTGGACCACCTTTGGCAGTGAATCCCACATGTTAAGAATTCCGCAACATATAAGAGAAGGACATTTATGGTTATGGTAAGATTTTACACAACTGTTCTTTCAGATCAATTGTTCATTTCTTGTGAATATAAGAAGAAAGGGCAAATTATGTCAGAACAGACTATTCCCAAATAGTCTAAACCTGTTATGCATTGTTATACTCACTACAATAAAATTATTCCAGGCAGGGTTACTGCCCACTCTACCAAGACCTCCACCTCCCAAATGTAGTAAGCTAGGGTAATCTACCCATATAGCTAAGGCCAGAAGTGCAGCTTGCTCAACCAGCTCTTATGCCAATAGCACAAGTCAGCACCCTACCCCCTCAGATTTTCAAGCAAAAAAAAGAAAAAAGTCAATCTCCAGCTCTTCTACTGAAGAGTGGAAAGAAAAAAAAGAAAAATAAAACACTTTACTGTAATAAGATTATTACAGTTAGATGTCAGATGTCATTGATAATGGGACCAGATGGTGTCCCAGGTTGCGTCCTACATGAACTACAAGAGGAACTAATCCCTCAAATAAAACAGCTATACAATCTCAGCCTCACTACAGGATATGTGCCCATAGAATGGCGTACAGCAACAGTGGTCCCACTCCACAAAGGTGGAGCCTCTACGGACCCTGGAAACTATCGCCCCATAAGCCTGACTAGCTTAGTCTGCAAGGCTATGGAGAGGATCATCATGGAGCTCATAAACAAAGACATTGGGGACCTACAGACACTAGATCGTACCCAGTTCGGCTTTGTCAAGGGCAGATCCTGCCTTTTGAACCTGGTTGACTTCTTTGAAACAGTCACCAAAGCCATAGATGAAGGGAAGGTAGTCCACACAGCCTGTCTGGACCTTGCAAAGGCATTTGACAGAATACCCCACTCGGGCATCATAGATAAGCTATCCAGCTTAAATATAAACCCCTATGTCACAAGATGGGTCGCAAACTGGCTGAAAGACAGAACCCACAGAGTGAGAGTTGCTGGAGACATGTCAGACTCGAAACCGTTCACAAGAGGCATCCCACAGGGTTCTGTCCTGAGACCACTCTTGTTCGGTATATACTTTTCTGAGTTACAGGCAAACATGGGAGGACTATGGCTCACCAAGTTCGCAGACGACTGCAAACTGGGCACCATAATCAACTCTCCAGCTGACACAAACATCCTTCAAAAAGGTCTCACAGAGACAGATAACTGGTGCCAGTGCCATGGTTTAAAGCTAAATGCCAAAAAATGTATAGTCATACCCTTTGGCAAAAACAATGTGCCCAGAAATTACCACATAGGCGGAAACCCATTAAGTACAGAGAAAGTTATTAGGGACCTGGGGACCCAAGTTGATAGCAATCTCTCCTTTGTAAACCACATTGCCAAAGTGGTTAGAAAGACCTTCTACATAGCCCACCTCATCAAGAAGGGTTTCACATCTAGATCAAGGGAGGTAATCGTGCCCCTTTATTCATCCCTCATCAGGCCCATCATAGAATACAATGCCCCTTTTGGGATGTACCTTACCCGACACCTGCAGCAATTAGAAAGACCCCAAAAGTATCTCTCCAAGAGGATCAAGGGTTTCAAACAGATGCCATATGCTGCTCGGTTAAAAAAACTCCAGCTCTACTCAGTTGCATGCCGCCTACTTCGAGGCGATCTATGCCTGACATACAAAGCTATGTCAAATCCAGAATTAATGGACATGCTCCACCTCAGTAAATTTAAATCCCTTAGAGCCACATGCTCTAGGGACTTGAACCTCAGCACAGAAATAAATAGAACTTGCTGGAGGGACAGGTTCATAACCCAGAGGCTCCCTTCACTCTGGAATAGAATTCCAGTTCATGTGAGGCAGAGCACCTCACTGAATCTCTTCAAGAAGAATCTCGATACGTGGATGGGGGATCGTAGGTTTGTCCCAGGGATTACTCCCGTGTCACTATTAGACAGAGGCACAGTAAACTAAACCTTAAAAAGGGCACAGTATACTCAAATCAAGGGGTGGCGTAAGCCATACAGAATCGGGCTAGGCTTATAATTGCCCCAGGGCAGATAGCCTAGTATGAACCTATGAACCTAAAAAAAGGTCAAATAACAAACATTCTCTCTACTGTCACACCAACCAGATTACCAGATGCATGACAGGCCTCCCTCTCCTTCCTGTCCCAGCCATTCAGGTCCCTTTTCTGTGCCTTCCCCCTAACCTCCTTCCCCACATTTTATTTAAAAACTGTATTTCTTCTTTTAACCTGTAGCAAACCGATTGCTACAAATATAGCAAACAGTTGCTTCATATTAAACCCTGCCTGCCTGCACAGAGCTCTGCAGTCATGTTTTCATTTAAAAGAATTCTTTTAAGCTGTAGCAATCAGTTGTTACAAATTATATCCTACCTGCATAGAGCACTACAGAGCTCAGGTTTTAGTTAAAAAAGAGATTTTTTTGAACTGCAGCAAACTGCTTATACAGTGTGGTAAGCAAGTTGCTACAGTTTAGACTATACGCAGTGCTACAGTGCTCAGGTTTGACTGCAAAGGCCAGTATTTCATTAAAGAGAGATCCATATTGGCTGATCACCCCCCCCCCACTTACACTTTGCAACCAGGGCAGTTCCCCTGTTGCTCCACAATAGCTATGCTACTGCTACTTGCTACAGTGTGGGCAAGTGGCTGCTACAGTTTAGACCACACATGCAATGTTACAGTGCTCAGGTTGACTGAAAAGTCAGTATCAGCTTCCAATCCAGACTGGCTGATCGCACCCCCTCAACACTTTATGTCCAGGACAGTTGCCCATTTCACCCTGCCCTAGCTAAGCCACTGACTAAGGCTACTTGCAGCAGTGTTCAACAGCATGCACATAGTACAGCTGTGTAAGTAAAGTTACCATAACAGTAGATGTTGAAATGATCACTGCTGCAGTGGCCACTCCCTCCCTCCCTCCATCCCCCTTGTTTTTGGTGTGTTGATCAGTGCTGCAGTAGCCACTCCCTCCCTCCATCCCCCTTGTTTTGGTGTGTTGTTTATGCCAGGGTGTGAATACATACTTGTTGTTATTCCTAGTATTGTCCTTTCAGGGCTATGTCTTCAGCTCTGTGTTGACATGAAAGCTCTGAAGGGCTCGGTACCCAAATCTCTGTTTTTTTTGTTAGCTCAGCTCAAGCTGACTGACATTTCAGTGAGTGGAAGGTGCCTTGAACCTTTGGAAGTTAGCTGGCTGTTACATCCTTAGCAGGATATAACGTGTATAGCTAAAGCTATTGCCCATAAAACAAAGTCTACTGTGGCAGGGATCATTTGAGCAACTACTGTTATGGTAACTTTACTTACGCAACTGTACTATTTTCAACAATTGGTACCTCAGAAGGGAGCTACTCTGGGTCATATTCACTTAGCTTTTGGCATGTCAAACGCAGGGTTTTCAGTAAGACCATTTTGATAAAGAGAATTACTTTACATCCATTTTGTCATCTTGCCTGTCTGTAACAAAACATAAAAAGGTCACTAACAGTTTAGAAATGTTGGTTTTACCCATGATTCTGTTATAGCAATGAAATTCATCTTGGTCTTACAGCAATTGGAGGTTTAAAACATAAGTTGCAGGCTACGTCCTTTAGTAGGCCATATAATAGTGTGCTTTATAGCCTGAATGTATGTTAGACTTCAGTGCTTATTTGACATGCATCAGTTTTCAGATATGGAAGCTTTTTCTTCATTTTAGTTCAATAAACATAGTTTTATTTTATTTTAGGATGGGGAAGCCAAAGCTCCAAGGTTCAAATCCATCACAACACATGGCTTCACTTTCCGGGTCACAATTTGAGATGGTTGCTGACTTTCATCCTCCTGTTTGTACATGTGTGTGAAATTTCAGAAGGGATTGTGTCTGATGGGTATGTACAACCAAAACTGTATATGTATTAGCAAAACAGCTTCTATCTCAGTTTGAACAAGAGCTACAAGACATTATTTCCAGCAGAAGTCATTGCAGCTATATAAAGCATTATCTAAATAAGCAGTAAGAAAACATTGTCTGAAGTGTTATTTGTACACTTGTATATCTGATGTTGTGCAGTGAGGATATAAAGCTCTCTGGAGCTTAACTTGTCTCGCATGGATGGTGCTTACCCACATACTTCGTGAGAACATGAAAACAGAGAGCATATGTACTTCCAAAAAAATGCAAAGGACTAGTTTGATAGCTGTCATACCATAATATTGTGTTTACTCATGGCTTAAAATGTATTCTTTTATTTGAGTTTTTCTTCACAGTGACATCATGCTATTGATATTTCAAGCTGAAGATAGTTTTTTAGTTACAGTAATCACCAGAGCAAGTAGCATTCTATCTGGCGTCAGGGTTTGTCTATGAGAAAACCAAAACAGAATTTCTTATCCAGATTTTTTTTAAATAAATGTAAATATTCAAATGACGGAAAAGTGCTGACACAATCAGGTGCATGTCCAAAACTTTATATTTAGTGGAAGGTATTCCTGACTTGGTGAGAGTCTATTCTTTAACGTACAATATATAAGATTTCTGTTTTTCCATGCATAATGCATCTTACAATTCCCTGTTTGCAAAGGGACTCAACTGTATGCTATTCTCAGTGCTGACATATTCTGCAATCATTTCTGATATGCAGGATATGAATTACTACAGCCAGTACTACTGCTTTTATAATTAAAACCATAATATTGTCTTCTGAAATGCCATGCATGAAGCATAGCTTTACAAAATCCACATGGAGTATGGTGTGATAACAAGCTTGATATATACAAGTTATCTCTTGAGGGCGGAAGTAATAGCTCAGATGTATAAATACAGGCTCCCTACCTTGCAATGTATCAATGGTATCCTACCTGAGAGATGTGTATGTTATATATATATATGGGTTCATGTCAGTACATCGACAAGTCGGAAGATCGACATTCACTCCACCAACACATGAAATAATCGAAACCGCAAACACGGACATTTAACAGGTAAGAGTTTTAATTTCGCTAGTCATGCCTACCATGTTTTAGTTAAGTGTGGCAGTGTTATGCATGTGTGGTAGGCATGATTAGCGAAATGTAAACCTCTTACCTGTTAAATGTCCGTGTTTGCGGTTTCGATTATTTCATGTGTCGGTGGAGTGAATGTCGATCTTCCGACTTGTCGATGTACTGACATGAACCCATATATATATATATATATATATATATATATATATATATATAAAGCATGGTATATTTTTTTTAATATTTTTTTAGTTATTTTAATGTTTTAACATATGTTTACTGAAAAAAGGCAAAATATGTATTGTTTTTGAACTGTAAAACACACACTATAACTAACTATGTTGTTGATTGGGAGCCAAATGACTTGCGTCCTTGCCCTTTCTTTTGTTGTTATGTTATTCACATTTGTATGTTTAAACATGATGAAATTACTTTGGCATTTGTATAGAAAAGTTACAATATGTATAAAATGCAAGTCATGTTATGGATACCTACAAATTAAAAAAATCGCACTGTTCATATCTGAATGTTTACATTTTTTTTAAAAAGTATGGAAAACAACATTTTCTGTTTTGTTTAACTGAGTGACATACCAGTAAAAAAATATATGTTCTGGTAAGCAGCTTACATTTTAAAGTTAAAAGTATGATGAACAACCTTCGCACTCATTTCACCCTCTTATTCTCTTCATTTTAGAGTGATTCAGATTTGTTTGCAAACCACGGCAGATGATGCACGTTATATTTTTTTTCTAGTTTACAAATGTCTAAATGGCATTTATGATTAAAATAACAACCAATGTAGACATATGTGGGAGTGACTGACATGGTATTTACTATATACCTTTTAAGTCTTTAAGTTATTTCACTTTGGTGACTATTACAACTGAAATTGAAAATGTTTAAATTATTTTAGTGCTATAGAATTAATTTCACACACAGGAGGCTGATAAGTTTTATTATCACTATGCTTATGTCATCAACATTTATTCCATATATAGTTCATTTGTAATATTTGTCACACATATCTGTGCCCAGCTGTTAGAAATTTATATAGCAGCTGTATAGAGAAGTAAGTCCAATGCAGGTTCATTTGGTAAGAAAAGCAATAGGAATGACACGATAGCAGAAAATTAACAAAATTCACTGAACAGGAATTGATGTCATTAAAACAGGAAGTGACACAATGTAAAATGGATGTGACAGTGTAAATTATTTTACAAGTATGTTTTGAAAAGACTGTACAAATGAGCATTGTAAAAAACTCATTTCTAAAACCATTTGAATATATATATATATATATATATATATATATATATATGTGTGTGTGTGTGTGTGTGTGTGTGTGTGTGTGTGTGTGTGTGTGTGTGTGTGTGTGTGTGTATATATATATATATATATATATATATATATATATATATATATATATATATGTGTGTGTGTGTGTGTGTGTGTAAACCAATCAAATGCCAATATAAAAAATTACTTCACCCTAGCAGCATATAATTTCAATACTGTATTGATGGATATATGTTTCCTAAATAAGGGGATATGTTAACATTTAACCGTATTTGCCTAACAAGCTCATGGTATTCCAGGAAATCTTCCAATCCTGACTAAAATGTTATTTCAAATATATTTCCAATTTTTTTAAAAGAACTACAAGAAAAATTTGTTCAGCCAGTGAATTGTTGAGATCACAGTTTTTAAATCTACGGACATGTTTTTAAATCCGCTACTGATATCTTCTTTGAGTTTTTCCTGTATAGAAGGAATCACAAGAGATAGGTTTTGTGCCATAAGCCACCCCTAAACCTTTGCAGTTCTGATATCCTGGGCTGCAGGTAACTTATTCATAATTACTTAACTTTTTCAACTCAGATGTCCTGGAGTGTATATCACTTTTTTTATAATTACCAACAATATTTGCTTTTTGCATAAATAGTGACATTGGTGACAATTCCCACACTTGAATCTATGTTGAAGAATGGAATATTGAAAGATAAACTGCATAAAAGGTGCCCTGCCAAAAGTGAGACACATATTACTTTTACTAAATCTTTGCCAGGGTTGACAAAGAATCCTATGTAGGGGGCTGTGTCCTGAACGTTCTTAATATAATAAAACCGGCTGTCACAGCAGCTTAGGATATTGGGACTTAGCTTCTCAATATGGTCCTCAGTAAGATGCAGAAGTCTATAATGTAGTTCACTTTTTTCTGCTAGATAAAAAGCTTATTTCACTTGCCCAAGTTAATTGGGAGCTGTGAACATTTCCAGAGGAAGAGAACACGGCTGATTAGCATTTGCCACTCCTGTGGACCACCATATTAACATGCTGGGTGAGACCACTTTCCAGGCTGTCGCTTACTTAGGGAAAAAGCTTAGGAAGAGCTGTCTTGGAATCAGAAAGGCTTAATGTGATATGAAGACCTTCCAAGGCAACACTTTAACATTGCAGTAAGCCATGCTGAATTCCCTCCATGGTATAATGATTGGTCTATCAAAAGGTGATTGCAATAGATAAATGGGACTGGTTTTATCAAAACATTCAAAAACATGGAAAAGACACATACACACACACACACACTTACACAGCCTATACAATATATAAAAAAATATCCATAAACAGAGGTAATTTGCTAAGTGCAATAATGTCTACCATGTAAAATATTATTACTTATGTAATATGTCCCCAGCTCAGAACCTTGTATTTTATCAACTGTTCTTACCACTGTAGTCATGATGGTTCTACTGCAAGTCATTGAGTTCAAAGGGCTTGAGGACCACTGTCATGAAGCCTGGGAAATGAGCATATTGTAGCTCATGCAAGCTGCCGCTCCTCACCTGAATGCATTATTCAGGTTCAAGACAGGCAAGTGTGGTAGCCATGGGGAAGGAGTGGAGGAGTGGGATTGTAGGTTAAGACAGCAATCGGGAAGAGTATTTAGGTTTAGGGAGCATCAAGGGAGTTTTAGGGTTAGGGAGTTGTAAGGGATTTTTAGGGTTATGGGGCAACCAAGGACTCTAGTATTAGGGAGGGGGAGTACAGTTTTAAGGAGTGATCAGTTTTTTTAAGTTTAGGAAGGGGGATGTGGAATTTTAGGGAATTAGGTTAGAGATTGGGTAGGTATTTCATGGTTAAAGTTGCAGATCTGTTAGGGCTATAAAGTTTCATAGGGCCAGATGTTAGGGGGGGCTAAATAGTTACATGAGATTGAGCTAGTGAGAGTTATAACACTTTTCTTTTAAGGAGTTGGCAGTGAGCAAGTATGTCACAAACTACTAGCCCGTGAGCACTTTGGTAAACCCTCATGATATTATAATTATAATACAGGGACAACTTGAGGAGGATAGCAAGATTCACTACTCACACTTGCTGTTGATTTGGTTACAAGGCTGAAAACTAAGTGGCCAGACACAAAGCAGGTGGAAGTAAAATCATGTGTGTCCCACAGTTGATCCCAAGTGCTATTACTAATGGAAGTTTTTTTTTTTTTTTGAATTTTATCTATGTTTTATTTATAAAATTCATCTGCATTTTAATTTTACTGCCTTTTTATTTACAGCTTAATGTGTTTCTGTTACTATAGTTAAATTTTACTTTGGTTTTACACTGAAAATCCGATTTGGGATAAGTATGTTGCGTTGTTCTTTTTTATTTAGGTGCATGCAGCATACTGATTTTTTTTTTTTGTTAGTAAAGTTTACACTTTGTTCTTTGTTCTGCGGTGCTGTTTATTTATGTATGATTTTCAGTAACCAGTCAAATGATTTTAATTTTTAAAAACTAGATTGCAGTGCCAGTCCTGTATATTAAAGCTGTAGGGTGTGTTTTTGTATGCACAAACCCACAATGGGCTGGAGCCCATCTAGGATTTATTTCTCTGCCTTGTGAACACTGACTGCTGAGATGGGTATTTGTTGACTTTTAATCTTAATTGGATATAGTGTGTAATCACAGAATGAATGAATGAATAAGGGTCTATATTAGGTCATTAAAAACTAACTTCAGCGAATGGCAGTTCATTGAATGTTGACATCAGCGAACGTTTTTTCCAGGGCAGTGAGTTACTTGGCGAGCATTAGGAAATATGCCCTTTTCCCCACTGTAGTGCGATCTCATAGTTGGCATATATAAGTAGGGTAGGGTGGGGTCGTAGAACCCCCTCACCTTGGTGGGTTTGACATATTGCAGTGTGTCGGTTTGGTATGTTGGTATGTTGGTATGTTGGCCAAGTAACTCACTGCCCTGGGAAACATGTTCATTAATGTGAATATTCGATGAACACCCATTCACTGATTTATGTTTGATGAGCAGCCATTTGCTGAAGTTAGTTTTCCATGAAGTAATATAGACCCAATGAATAAGCCACATTTGAGACTGTTGCAATGGCTGGGGAACAGCAAGGGCATTTTTGCCTGTGCAGTATTCCTGATGTTACTCATTGTTACTTATTCTGAGATCCTGTTTTCGTGAGTCCGATGTTATACAATAAAACAAGAAAATAGTTGCCAGTGAAAGGGAGTTGGAAGGTACTGATTCAGACTTAATTACTCTGATATGAACAGATCTTTGCAGATGAAGGACAGAGAGAGGCAGCACTGGTGAATGATGCAAATAGTAGGATGTTTTTTATCATTTGCATAGTAAGTTTGATTGATTGTTAAAATTCAGTTTGCTACTTTGTAAGGAAATTCATACTAGCTGTTAGTTAATGTTTTCCTCATTAAGCAGTTAATTTGGCACTGAACCGTTAAACATTCAGCTGGCTGCAAGATGTTAGAATTGACCTCAGAGGAAACGTTTTGGTTAAAATTGTCTATTTTTTTTGTATAATAGTTATTCAATGTAATGAAATGAAAATGGCATGAAACAGCCAGCCAGATTGCTGGAAAGTGTAACTTCTACTGGGGGTATATATTAATTTCTTGAAAAGTGCCATTCATCAAAAAATTTCAGATGGCTGTTGTTATTATGTGATAGTGGAAGCAAACTCAAGAAATTTTCTTTTTTATTTCAAAAAGTAAACATGCATTTACTTACATGATCACATATGTGCACAGGTACTTAAAAGGGGTGCTAAACCAGTGGTAAATTTGTGCTTAACCATCCAGTTATCCAAGTTACATTTGAATAAACTAAAATATGTACTTTCCTTTATATGGAATGGGAGATGATTCCATAGAAACAGTATTCTCTGTGATGCATTCCTATCTCTCCAACGTATTCTATTTATTTTGAAAAAGAGCATTCCTATCCTGCTAACATATTCTATTTATTTTGCAAAAAAGATTGGGATGCCTTGCAAAAGTGTAGCTGGCTCAGCTAGTACACCGCATCAGTCCCAAGAGCTTGTACATCTCTGCCTCAGCTCTTCAAGTGAAGAGCAAAATAAGTCAAAAACATCTGGGATATTGCTGCAATAATAATGCCAACCATGAGCCTCCTCCCCCAGCTTCCTACAGTAATACAGTTAACCTACAGTACAAATCTCTTCAGGCAAAGAGCAAACAAAATAAATAAATGCTGAACTGAAGTACCTTTCTGTACTGCCATTTCTTTACAGAATAAAATGCAAGCTAATCTCTCAATAACATCCCCTTAACACTTTGCTACAACGGCAGTTGCCCCTTTTGTCCCTACCATTGCTATATGACTCATCCATGAGTGGGTGTTATACCACTGACCTTGCAAATGTGTAATAGGTCTGCCAAAATAGGGTCAACTGAAGCTCTGTACAAAAGGCTGAGGTCACCTCTCAATAGCCTGTATGATTCTGACATGAGGAATATGGCTTTGATGCAGTCTGTATAGTTTTTATGATTTAGGTCATTGATTTTTTAATCAGACAGCATCATGGTCATTCTAGTTGTGGCACGTTTGATCAAGTACATGCATATTTATTTATTGTTTATATTTGTTTAACATGGTAGTACACTAATCTCAATGGACAATTTGCAGGCACAGCCTGGTGAATAGGCTCACATAGGAAATGAAGAAAACATATTTACAGATACAAGGATATGTTAAAAACAAATACACACACACACACACACACACACACACACATATATATATATATATATATATATATATATATGTATATTATAGGTTCATAGGTTCATAGGTAGGTACAAGGCTATCTGCACGAGGGTGTTTATAAGCCTAGCCAGAGTGTGTCAGCTTTCGCCGCCCCATTGATTAATTAACTGAGCCTCTGTCAAGAAGATCCAATGAAGTGATCCCAGGGGTGTATTTTCTGTTACCCATCCACTCGTCAAGGTTTCTTTTGAAGAGTGTTAGTGAAGGCCTCTGCCTAATGTAGTTAGGAATTTTGTTCCAAAGCATGGGGAGTCAATGTGACAGGAATCTATCCCTCCAGTATGTTCTATTTCTTGTTGTGGTGAGGTTTAGCTCACTAGAGCGAGTGGCTCGCAGTGACTTGGATTTCTTTAGGTGGAGCATGTCCATCAATTCTGAGTTGGACATAGCTTTGTAAGTCAGGCAGAGATCACCTCTGAGTAAGTGATATGCGACTGAGTACAGCTGGAGTTTTTCCAGTCGGGCTGCATAGAACATATATTTGAGGCCAGTAATCCTCTTGGTGAGGTACTTTTGTGGTCTTTCCAGCTGTTGGAAGTGTCTTGTGAGGTACATCTGAAATGGGGCATTGTACTCTATGATGGGTCTGATGAGTGATGAGTAGAGATGCGAACCCTTTAGTAATTAGATGGGCTATATAGAAGGATTTCCTAACTACTTTGGCAATATGATTGTCAAAGGAGAGATTACTATCTACCTGGGTCCCCAGATCTCTTATTACCTCTTCTGTATTAAGGGGGCTGCCACCTATGTGGTAATTCATGGGTGTTTTGTTTTTCCCAAACGGGATGACTATGCATTTTTTGGCATTTAGCTTGAGACCATGACTTTGACACCAGGTGTCTGTCTCAGTAAGGCCCTATATATATATATATATATATATATATATATATATATATATATATATATATATACTATGTATGTGTATAGTATACTACTGTAAAGCCACAGGTACCTTCCAAAAGCCAACTGGGGCTATCAAGGGGATCTCACAGGCATCAGCATCCCGGGTACTCTAACAGTTCCTGGATGCAATGTCAGTACATGCCAGTGAGCACGTATATTTTCCCAACACCCATGAGGCGTTGGCCAGCAATATGCATCTCTTCCACCAAATAGCAGAATACCCTGAGGTACTGGGTGCTATAGACTGCATGCATATATACATCAAATCACCACCCGGAGAGCAGCGTAGGGTCTACATCAACTGCAAGGGCTTCCCCTCCATCAACTGCCAGGTTGTGTGTGATGCCCAGGGCATTATAATGAATATGTGTGCTGGCTGCCCTGCAAGCTATCACGACTCCCACATCTGGCATCTGATGCAGCTGTACCAGAGATTTGACAATGGGGACATCCCTTATGGTCACCTAGAGGGGGATGCTGGTTACGCACTGGAGCCATGGCTGATGACACCCATCAGAAATGCACACACACCCGAACAAGAACTCCATAATAAGGCACACGCACAGACCAGAATCATAATAGAGCATGTGTTTAGGATGCTCAAGTCACAGTTCCACTGCCTGGATGCATCCAGTGGAGCCTTGCAGTACTCACCAGCTACATGTACCCAAATTGTCATTGTATGTGCCATGCTACACAATATGATCCTGCGGAAACAGCTGCAGCAGGAACAGCATTGGGCAGGGCCACACAGCCCCCCACCATTGCCAAGGCCTGCACACGCACAGCGTGACTTGGAGGAGGAACAGCCTGAGCCTGCCCCAGTTGGCAGATGGAGGCATTCCAAGTATGCCCTGGCCTTGGCAAAGAGGCAACGCATGGCACATACACTGACACAGTAAGGACCCAGGGAATGACACCTCTCTCTGAGTCATACATACAGCAAAAGGGATGCCAAACATGACACTACCTGTGCTTAACCATGTATAGGGAGTGTACTATGTGCATCCGACATAGGCAGCCCTCCAGCACCATCCCAGTACTGGCACAGCCACAAGGTAAGTCACTCTTCCTACCAATTACTGAATGGAGTAGAATGTGTTGTTACTTGTATCTATGGTATGAATGTGAGCATGCAAGGGAATCGGGTGGCTGAATGGGATGCCAGCAGATAGTAGACACCTATAGTGGCAGTATGAGATCTGTAACAAATACTGGTGTCCCCATAGTAGCCAGTATTAGCAAGGTGACAAAACCCACTGCAGGAAATGTGCTGGGCTACATTTGTGTCCATATGATACACATAAGCCAGTCAGGGAGGCTCACATACCCAACAACTGTCTCAGCCAGCAGGGCAGGTGTAGACAAACACAAACAAAGGCTGTGCTAAGGCCTCTGATTGATGGCTATGGGTAACCTGCCCCCCAAGCCTACACAGACAGACTATAACAGGTCAGGCAGTGAGATGTTAGTTCTGATGGGTAAGAAGTCAGAAATTGAAATGTAGGTCAATACAGTCATAGCAAATGTGTACAAGTGTCAGGTGTGCCCCTAAGTCCTATGTAGAAATGTAGTAACAGTCAGGTGTGCCCCCCCCCCAGTCCTATGTAGAAATGTAGTAACAGTCAGGTGTGCCCCCCATACCTATGTAGACACATAGTAATAGTCAGGTCTGCCCCCACAATCCTATGTAGAAATGTAGTAACAGTCAGGTGTGCCCCACCAATCCAATGTAGAAATGTAGTAACAGTCAGGTGTGTCAACTTGGGAGTGACAATAGATAGATGGACAAAACATGTGTATGAAAATATTCCACATCTAACCAAGGACTCGTGGAATTTCTTAAGCAAACTCACACCTGATATATGGAATGATGGGTTGACTTTTTTGACAATGATGTTATTGACCTATTCTTATGTATACCTAAGGAAGTTGGCCTGGAATTTGTTTGCAACAGTTTGAGAACAGTTTCTAAATTGTCATGGGACAAGATTAGTTTAATCACGGGCATGATGAGCTTAGTACTAGATCACAATTATATTCAATTTCAAGGAGAATTTTTTTTAGACAGAGCAGAGGTGCTGCTATGGGTGCCTTTTGTGCCCCCATCTTCGCAAACCTCGTTATGTTAGAATGGGAGTCCAAATATGTGTTTCAAAGTGAATTTTACCATCATATTGTTCTATATACTAGATATCTAGATGATCTATTTATTTTATGGAATGGTACACAAGAAAAAATTAATTCATTTATCAACTATATTAATGGGACGACTGAGTTTTTGAAATTTACATACAATATTAATAAAGAAGGCATAGCCTACTTAGATACCTATATAAGTCATACTAGAAATGGGTTCGCATCCAAAATACATAGAAAAACTACATTTTCAAATGACTATATAGAGTTTAGCAGCAGTTATCCCCTGTATATATTTAAGAATGTGGTAAAAGGACAGTGTATTCGAGCTGCATGTATGTCATCAAGTAAAGCTATAATGGAAGAAGAATTAGAATTAATACACAACATGTTCAGTAGTAGGGGTTATCCTATTTCTATGTTAAAAGATGTCATATGTTATATGAAATGGCAATGGGACATCAAGTTTCTACCCCTTTTAGGTACGTCATGTGTAGGTGGTAAGGACATTGGTAAGAGTGATATTACAGCAGAAACATTTAATAGGGTATGTGTGATTATGTATACTCCTTACGCTAATTACGTAAAATAAATATTAAATAGACATTGGGATTTGATTACAATTACAGAAAGTATAGGCATGACCTTTGGTAATCATCCCAGATGTGTATTTAAAACAGCCCCAAACATCAAAAAAGTTATTAGAGAGGACAACACGGACGGAGAAATATAACATAACATCTAAAGGAACTTCGAAGTGTGGCTCCTGTAGTCAATGTAGATACATTAATGAAGATGTGCGAATGAAGTTGGAAAATATTAATAACACATTCATCAAATGCAAGGCAGGAAATTGCAATACTAAACAAGTAGTATATCTTGCAAAGTGTGTTGCCTGCCCCGCATTCTATATAGGAAAAACGGAGAGAAAAATTAAAAAACGAATATATGAACATTATTATAAGATTCAGACAAAAGATATGAAGAGTGCTTTGTATAAACATATATTCAGTAAAGGGTTTCAACATATTTTCAAATTCTCCATTATAGAACAAATTGATAGTAGTGTATGTGGGGGCAATTGGAAAGTGTATTTAGCTACGATGGAAAGTAAGTGGCAGATATACACAGATGCCAGAAGATTCCCAGGCATTAATGATAGTATTAGTATCAAACCTTTCTTAATTCTTGAATAAATTATGTATGTCATGGCATTGCCCAGTAGTAATTTGTATATATGTTCAACTTGTTATATACATTTTTTAATTAAATATTATATATTTATTATTTATATATATTTATATTTTTAAATCATTACTATGTAGATATTGTTATAAATTACTCATGTGCATTCATTGTATACTTTATAATTAATTAATGTGCATTCATTATTTTATTTATTTATTTTTAACATATATTCATATATTTTACAAGTACTGAGATCAAATGTATTAGTTAGTTTTTTGCGTGGAATATTAGAATGAACAAAATGTTTCTTTAAGGTTTTTAAATATTTTTGGAGCCAAACTGGATATATAAACTGTGTGAGAGTTGTGTCATTTGGTTCTGAGGAAGTCTGTATATGAACAGATGAAAGCGCTTAACCAAATGAATTGTATTGTTATTCAATAAAAGTAATTTCTTGTTCGAGCTGCAACGTATATCATTTATCCTACACCAGGAGTTGGAGTTTTATTTGTGGGTTCAACACCCCCACCCCCGAAGCCTACACAGACAGACTACAACAGGTCAGGCAGTGAGATGTTATTTCTGAAGGGTAAGAAGTCAGAAATTGAAATGTAGGTCAATCAAACCTAAGACCTGTAGTGCACTGATATGCCTCTAGTCAGAATGATAGGTTAGAATGCATAATGAAATGGAGTACCTGACATACCAGTACAGTCATAGCAAATGTGTACAAGTGTCAGGTGTGCCCCCCAGTCCTATGTAGAAATGTAGTAACAGTCAGGTGTGCCCCCCAGTCCTATGTAGAAATGTAGTAACAGTCAGGTGTGCCCCCTCATACCTATGTAGACACATAATAATAGTCAGGTCTGCCCCCACAATCCTATGTAGAAATGTAGTAACAGTCAGGTGTGCACCCCCATACCTATGTGGACACATAGTAACAGTCAGGTGTGCCCCCCCAATCCTATGTAGAAATGTATTAACAGTCAGGTGTGCCCCCCAATCCGATGTAGAAATGTAGTAACAGCCAGGTGTGCCGCCCCATACCTATGTAGCCAGGTAGTAACAGTCAGGTGTGCCCCCCAATCCTATGTAGACATGAAGTAACAGTCAGGTGTGCCCCCCCAATCCAATGTAGAAATGTAGTAACAGTCAGGTCTGCCCCCCCCCAGTCCTATGTAGAAATGTAGTAACAGTCAGGTGTGCCCCCCCATTCCTATGTAGACATGTAGTAACACAGGTGTGCCCCCCAATCCTATGTAGAAATGTAGTAACATGCATGTGTAGGTATAATAACAGGGGAGCACAGATTACCTGAGCTGGCCAAGGTAGCAGGGTAGATTGTAGCATGTGCACAATATGCAGGTCTGCGTGTGTTAGGTTGGTGTATGTTGTATATTGTATGAATTGTATGAGAGTGTTCAGTATGTATGCATGGTGAGGTTTGTCCTAGTGGCCATTGCCCAGTACTGCCAATGACAGGGCCAAGTCCTCACAACTGCAGTACCAAACACAATGCTTCCCAGTATCACACATTCTAGCAGTAAGCCATTATAAATGTTTGGAAGTAATATGTGTTAACATCTGAAAGATGTAGATGGCATGACTGTCGGCCCAGATATACAAGCAGTACACAGGGGCAAGAACAACAGACAGACAGTGTATAATATGTAACTGTCAAATGGATACACCCTTGGAATTGTACATACAGGTTTGCAGCACATTATCTGGGGTTGTAGTAGGGAATACCGATGTCATCTGGCCAAACACTGGCAGACCACAAAGGTCATAGGAATGATGTACTGAGAAACAGCTGATGTCCCTGCAAAAGCCAGCATATGTGTAATGCCCCATGCATATCTGTGAGTCAGATGCAAGTAGTGTCCATAGCACACATGCACCCAGCTCACCCAACCACCAACCACAGGTACCTCTCCGGTCTTTTCCCTGCCATTGGGAATGAGTACAATATGACCCCCACCTGGGTATGGCAAGAGCGAAAGAATGCAGCATGCACAGCAGGTGTCCCATGCAGGTGTGTCCCTAGCTGTAAGCAGCACCCTGCAAGCATCCACACCACTGGATCAATACTGACAGAAAGTATTAGCATGAACAACTTGCACACCTACCCTGTCACCCCAGGGGAGTATAGTGTATTGCAGTCTGGGGCTGTAGGACTGACAGAATGCAATGGCCTGCTATAGCTGGCCTGCATCACTACCAAATGGCCTACATTCCTCTGCCCAAGGCCTGTGTCTCACCCATACTGCCAATGTATGTTATGTCATAGACTCCCAAATAACAACATAACACAGTCCACAGAACCCAAATGCAAGGCCATGTGGACAAATCACAGTAACATGTCCACCATGTCCTACTACATGAACTGTGGACCAACACCAATTTCCTGCTGTGATGAGGTGATAACTCTAGGGAAAATATCAGAGAATGTTCCCGTAATGTATGGAAGAGGATAGAATAAAAGAGGGAGATGGGTGGGAGCATGGGTGGCATGGAGTGTGTGAAGTCCGAAACACAGCTGTGTGAGCATACTGTCCCTGACTGCAAGCACAAGAATGGGTGGCTATAAACTTGCTGATTAACCACAATGTGTAGGGGTAATGTCCAGAATTATGGCCTCTGCCTCTGGATAACCTGTGTGAATCTGTACACCTGTGAGGTATCGCCACAGCAAGATATGGCCATACTGTCACGTTTATAGATTTACAAGCATGGGATCCTCTGCCCCCACTCTACTAAGCTGCTGAACCATTAACACAGACCCAGCAGCAAATGTCTGCAGCTTCCCCTCCAGAGTGGCATGAGTGTGCAAGAATTTGTAGGCATCTGACCACAATACTGGACACAGCTGCATTCACTTTGTGTTCCCCAGGACATCACTGCAAGCAAATATGTATAACTGACAGTACTTGATGACATAAAACATCACAGTGTATAACAATAGACATGTCTGAATATTTCTGCTAACACCAGAACCATGTAGCAGAAGCAGCACAGACACAATTACCTACACTAACCCACTATCCTTTATCCATTT
Organism: Protopterus annectens; assembly: GCF_019279795.1. Classification (NCBI taxonomy): domain Eukaryota; kingdom Metazoa; phylum Chordata; order Ceratodontiformes; family Protopteridae; genus Protopterus; species Protopterus annectens. Next base: position 295,029,797 of record NC_056745.1, read on the forward strand.
TGACCTCATATTGTCAACTGATCTACAGATATCCTGCAGAAACAGTTTGCTAGCTGTAGGTGTAGAACACAAAAGTCTGCACTGGAGTACAATCTACCAGGAATGGATTCAAATATTCAATACAGAAGGTCATACTGGGCATGCTCCCACACTTAGAGAAATAAAGGCTATGTCAGACAACAGAATACTAAAAGGTCATACAGGGCATGCTCACACACTTAAACAGTTGCAGGTGTTAGTGCATACACTCCTCAGTACGCACCAGTCATGCTTTGCACACACATTGGATAGGAATACACACATATATCCAAGGACAACACACTGTAATATGCCATAAGTACACATACATAGATGTGTGGAAGAGAGTGGCAGTGACAAAGAATCTTCCATTATGAGGCCTGTCCCACCCAGTACACAGCCAATTGGCTAAAACCACATGATGTGCAAATGTTAATCACCATAGACATTTGCCTCTGGAATTCCTCAGCATTACAGTGTCTGTGGTGCTAGTTGTAACTGTGCAAAATGACTGTACAAGTCAGTAGTCATATAGCAGTTGTATACATGTAACTGTGGAATATAAACCTGTGTGTGCCTGAGTGTGGTGTGTCTGCCTCTAGATGAATGGGTTATGGCCCATGCACACACACTGCCCTCCCCATTGCCTTACTATGGCAAGCCTGCTGATGTCTTCACCTTGAAGTACACCTTTGGGGACATAGTAGCCCATGAATCTCTGTGGTGCTTCCTATAACTGCGTAATGCTGTAGTGTGATGTATTATTTAGATAGGAGTTCTAATCCCAGACGTGGCAAGTCTATTTAGGGATCAGTGCTTTTTAGGCCGGTCACACTCAGTACAATTTCAAATGCCCTACTTTGGCATACCTGCTGATGTCATCCACTTTGAAATACACCTTTGGGGAAAGAGTAGCCCAGTAATCTCCGTTGCACGTTATATAACTGAGTAATGCTATAGTGTAATAAACTAGTTAGGTAGGGATTCTAATCCCCAATGTAGCAACTGTGTGTGTGTGTGTGTGTGTGTGTGTGTGTGTGTGTGTGTGTGTGTGTGTGTGTGTGTGTGTGTGTGTTTGTCTGTGTAGGGATCAATGCTTTTTAGGCCAATCACCCTAACTACAATTTCAAATGCCCTACTTTGGCATACCTGCTGATGTCATCCACTTTGAAATACACCTTTGGGGAAAGAGTAGCCCAGTAATCTCCATTGCACGTTATATAACTGTGTAATGCTGTAGTGTGATAAGCTAGTTAGGTAGGAGTTCTAATCCCCGATGTGGCAATTGATCCCTACACAGATAAACACACACACACACACACACACACACACACACACACACACACACACACACACACGCACACACATACACACGCACACACACACACACACACACACACACACACACACACACACACACACACACACACACACACACACACACAGCCTATACAATATATAAAAAAATATCCATAAACAGAGGTAATTTGCTAAGTACAATAATGTCTACCGTGTAAAATATTATTACTTATGTAATATGTCCCCAGCTCAGAACCTTGTATTTTATCAACTGTTCTTACCACTGTAGTCATGATGGTTCTACTGCAAGTCATTGAGTCCAAAGGGCTTGAGGACCACTGTCATGAAGCCTGGGAAATGAGCATATTGTAGCTCATGCAAGCTGCCGCACCTCACCTGAATGCATTATTCAGGTTCAAGACAGGCAAGTGTGGTAGCCATGGGGAAGGAGTGGAGGGGTGGGATTGTAGGTTAAGACAGCAATCGGGAAGAGTATTTAGGTTTAGGGAGCATCAAGGGAGTTTTAGTGTAAGGGAGTTGTAAGGGATTTTTAGGGCTATGGGGCAACCAAGGACTCTAGTATTAGGGAGGGGGTGTACAGTTTTAAGGAGTGATCAGTTTTTTTAAGTTTAGGAAGGGGGATGTGGAATTTTAGGGAATTAGGTTAGAGATTGGGTAGGTATTTTATGGTTAAAGTTGCAGATCTGTTAGGGCTATAAAGTTTCATAGGGCCAGATGTTAGGGGGGGGGGCTAAGTAGTTACATGAGATTGAGCTAGTGAGAGTTATAACACTTGTCTTTTAAGGATTTGGCAGTGAGCAGGTATGTCACAAACTACTAGCCCGTGAGCACTTTAGTAAACCCTCATGATATTATAATTATAATACAGGGACAACTTGAGGAGGATAGCAAGATTCACTACTCACACTTGCTGTTGATTTGGTTACAAGGCTGAAAAGTAAGTGGCCAGACACAAAGCAGGTGGAAGTAAAATCATGTGTGTCCCACAGTTGATCCCAAGTGTTACTACTAATGGAAGTTTTTTTTTTTTTTTTTTTTTTTTGCATTTTATCTATGTTTTATTTATAAAATTCATCTGCATTTTAATTTCACTGCCTTTTTATTTACAGCTTAATGTGTTTCTGTTACTATAGTTAAATTTTACTTTGGTTTTACACTGAAAATCCGATTTGGGCTAAGTATGTTGCGTTGTTCTTTTTTATTTAGGTGCATGCAGCATACTGATTTTTTTTTTTTTGTTAGTAAAGTTTACACTTTGTTCTATGTTCTGCGGTGCTGTTTATTTATGTATGATTTTCAGTAACCAGACAAATGATTTTAATTTTTAAAAACTAGATTGCAGTGCCAATCCTGTATATTAAAGCTGTAGGGTGTGTTTTTGTATGCACAAACCCACAATGGGCTGGAGCCCATCTAGGATTTATTTCCTTTAACCTTAATTGGATATAGTGTGTAATCGCAGAATGAACGAATGAGTAAGGGTCTATATTAGGTCATCAAAAACTAACTTCAGCGAATGGCAGTTCATTGAATGTTGACATCAGCGAACGTTTTTCCCAGGGCAGTGAGTTAATTGGCGAGCATTAGGAAATATGCCCTTTTCCCCACTGTAGTGCGATCATAGTTGGCATATATAAGTAGGGTGGGGTGGGGTCGTAGAACCCCCTCACCTTGGTGGGTTTGATATATCGCAGTGTGTGTGATGGTTGGCATGTTGGCCAAGTAACTCACTGCCCTGGGAAACATGTTCATTGATGTGAATATTCAATGAACACCCATTCACTGATTTATGTTTGATGAGCAGCCATTTGCTGAAGTTAGTTTTCCATGAAGTAATATAGACCCAATGAATAAGCCACATTTGAGACTGTTCCAATGGCTGGGGAACAGCAAGGGCATTTTTGCCTGTGCAGTATTCCTGATGTTACTCATTGTTACTTATTCTGAGATCCTGTTTTCGTGAGTCCGATGTTATACAATAAAACAAGAAAATAGTTGCCAGTGAAAGGGAGTTGGAAGGTACTGATTCAGACTTAATTACTCTGATATGAACAGATCTTTGCAGATGAAGGACAGAGAGAGGCAGCACTGGTGAATGATGCAAATAGTAGGATGCTTTTTATCATTTGCATAGTAAGTTTGATTGATTGTTAAAATTCAGTTTGCTACTTTGTAAGGAAATCCATACTGGCTGTTAGTTAATGTTTTCCTCATTAAGTAGTTAATTTGGCACTGGACTGTTAAACATTCAGCTGGCTGCAAGATGTTAGAATTGACCTCAGAGGAAACGTTTTGGTTAAAATTGTCTATTTTTTTTGTATAATTTAGTTATTCAATGTAATGAAATGAAAATGGCATGAAACAGCCAGCCAGATTGCTGGAAAGTGTAACTTCTACTGGGGGTATATATTAATTTCTTGAAAAGTGCCATTCATCAAAAAATTTCAGATGGCTGTTGTTATTATGTGATAGTGGAAGCAAACTCAAGAAATTTTCTTTTTTATTTCAAAAAGTAAACATACATTTACTTACATGATCACATATGTGCACAGGTACTTAAAAGGGGTGCTAAACCAGTGGTAAATTTGTGCTTAACCATCCAGTTATCCAAGTTACATTTGAATAAACTAAAATATGTACTTTCCTTTATATGGAATGGAAGATGATTCCATAGAAACAGTATTCTCTGTGATGCATTCCTATCTCTCCAACGTATTCTATTTATTTTGAAAAAGAGCATTCCTATCCTGCTAACATATTCTATTTATTTTGCAAAAGAGATTGGGATGCCTTGCAAAAGTGTAGCTGGCTCAGCTAGTACACCGCATCAGTCCCAAGAGCTTGTACCTCTCTGCCTCAGCTCTTCAAGTGAAGAGCAAAATAAGTCAAAAACATCTGGGATATTGCTGCAATAATAATGCCAACCATGAGCCTCCTCCCCAGCTTCCTACAGTAATACAGTTAACCTACAGTACAAATCTCTTCAGGCAAAGAGCAAACAAAATAAATAAATGCTGAACTGAAGTACCTTTCTGTACTGCCATTTCTTTACAGAATAAAATGCAAGCTAATCTCTCAATAACATCCCCTTAACACTTTGCTACAACGGCGGTTGCCCCTTTTGTCCCTACCATTGCTATATGACTCATCCATGAGTGGGTGTTATACCACTGACCTTGCAAATGTGTAATAGGTCTGCCAAAATAGGGTCAACTGAAGCTCTGTACAAAAGGCTGAGGTCACCTCTCAATAGCCTGTATGATTCTGACATGAGGAATATGGCTTTGATGCAGTCTGTATAGTTTTTATGATTTAGATCATTGATTTTTTAATCAGACAGCATCATGGTCATTCTAGTTGTGGCACGTTTGATCAAGTACATGCATATTTATTTATTGTTTATATTTGTTTAACATGGTAGTACATTAATCTCAATGGACAATTTGCAGGCACAGCCTGGTAAATAGGCTCACATAGGAAATGAAGAAAACATATTTACAGATACAAGGATATGTTAAAAAGAAATACACACACACACACACACACACATATATATATATATATATATATATATATATATATATATATATATATATATGTATATTATAGGTTCATAGGTTCATAGGTCGGTACAAGGCTATCTGCACGAGGGCGTTTATAAGCCTAGCCAGAGTGTGTCAGCTTTCGCCGCCCCATTGATTAATTAACTGAGCCTCTGTCAAGAAGATCCAATGAAGTGATCCCAGGGGTGTATTTTCTGTTACCCATCCACTCGTCAAGGTTTCTTTTGAAGAGTGTTAGTGAAAGCCTCTGCCTAATGTAGTTAGGAATTTTGTTCCAAAGCATGGGGAGTCAATGTGACAGGAATCTATCCCTCCAGTATGTTCTATTTCTTGTTGTGGTGAGGTTTAGCTCACTAGAGCGAGTGGCTCGCAGTGACTTGGATTTCTTTAGGTGGAGCATGTCCATCAATTCTGAGTTGGACATAGCTTTGTAAGTCAGGCAGAGATCACCTCTGAGTAAGTGATATGCGACTGAGTACAGCTGGACTTTTTCCAGTCGGGCTGCATAGGACATATATTTGAGGCCAGTAATCCTCTTGGTGAGGTACTTTTGTGGTCTTTCCAGCTGTTGGAAGTGTCTTGTGAGGTACATCTGAAATGGGGCATTGTACTCTATGATGGGTCTGATGAGTGATGAGTAGAGATGCGAACCCTTTAGTAATTAGATGGGCTATATAGAAGGATTTCCTAACTACTTTGGCAATATGATTGTCAAAGGAGAGATTACTATCTACCTGGGTCCCCAGATCTCTTATTACCTCTTCTGTATTAAGGGGGCTGCCACCTATGTGGTAATTCATGGGTGTTTTGTTTTTCCCAAACGGGATGACTATGCATTTTTTGGCATTTAGCTTGAGACCATGACTTTGACACCAGGTGTCTGTCTCAGTAAGGCCCTATATATATATATATATATATATATATATATATATATACTATGTATGTGTATAGTATACTACTGTAAAGCCACAGGTACCTTCCAAAAGCCAACTGGGGCTATCAAGGGGATCTCACAGGCATCAGCATCCCGGGTACTCTAACAGTTCCTGGATGCAATGTCAGTACATGCCAGTGAGCACGTATATTTTCCCAACACCCATGAGGCGTTGGCCAGCAATATGCATCTCTTCCACCAAATAGCAGAATACCCTGAGGTACTGGGTGCTATAGACTGCATGCATATATACATCAAAGCACCACCCGGAGAGCAGTGTAGGGTCTACATCAACTGCAAGGGCTTCCCCTCCATCAACTGCCAGGTTGTGTGTGATGCCCAGGGCATTATAATGAATATGTGTGCTGGCTGCCCTGCAATCTATCATGACTCCCACATCTGGCATCTGATGCAGCTGTACCAGAGATTTGACAATGGGGACATCCCTTATGGTCACCTAGAGGGGGATGCTGGTTACGCACTGGAGCCATGACTGATGACACCCATCAGAAATGCACACACACCCGAACAAGAACTCCATAATAAGGCACACGCACAGACCAGAATCATAATAGAGCATGTGTTTAGGATGCTCAAGTCACAGTTCCACTGCCTGGATGCATCCAGTGGAGCCTTGCAGTACTCACCAGCTACATGTACCCAAATTGTCATTGTATGTGCCATGCTACACAATATGATCCTGCGGAAACAGCTGCAGCAGGAACAGCATTGGGCAGGGCCACACAGCCCCCCACCATTGCCAAGGCCTGCACACGCACAGCATGACTTGGAGGAGGAACAGCCTGAGCCTGCCCCAGTTGGCAGATGGAGGCATTCCCAGTATGCCCTGGCCTTGGCAAAGAGGCAACGCATGGCACATACACTGACACAGTAAGGACCCAGGGAATGACACCCCTCTCTGACTCATACATACAGTAAAAGGGATGCCAAACATGACACTACCTGTGCTTAACCATGTATAGGGAGTGTACTATGTGCATCCGACATAGGCAGCCCTCCAGCACCATCCCAGTACTGGCACAGCCACAAGGTAAGTCACTCTTCCTACCAATTACTGAATGGAGTAGTATGTGTTGTTAGTTGTATCTATGGTATGAATGTGAGCATGCAAGGGAATCGGGTGGCTGAATGGGATGCCAGCAGATAGTAGACACCTATAGTGGCAGTATGAGATCTGTAACAAATACTGGTGTCCCCAGAGTAGCCAGTATTAGCAAGGTGATAAAACCCACTGCAGGAAATGTGCTGGGCTACATTTGTGTCCATATGACACACACAAGCCAGTCAGGGAGGCTCACATACCAAACAACTGTCTCAGCCAGCAGGGCAGGTGTAGACAAACACAAACAAAGGCTGTGCTAAGGCCTCTGATTGATGGCTATGAGTAACCTGCCCCCCAAGCCTACACAGACAGACTATAACAGGTCAGGCAGTGAGATGTTAGTTCTGATGGGTAAGATGTCAGCAATTGAAATGTAGGTCAATACAGTCATAGCAAATGTGTACAAGTGTCAGGTGTGCCCCTAAGTCCTATGTAGAAATATAGTAACAGTCAGGTGTGCCCCCCCAGTCCTATGTAGAAATGTAGTAACAGTCAGGTGTGCCCCACCAATCCAATGTAGAAATGTAGTAACAGTCAGGTGTGTCAACTTGGGAGTGACAATAGATAGATGGACAAAACATGTGTATGAAAATATTGCACATCTAACCAAGGACTCTTGGAATTTCTTAAGCAAACTCACACCTGATATATGGAATGATGAGTTGACTTTTTTGACAATGATGTTATTGACCTATTCTTATGTATACCTAAGGAAGTTGGCCTGGAATTTTTTTGCAACAGTTTGAGAACAGTTTCTAAATTGTCATGGGACAAGATTAGTTTAATCACGGGCATGATGAGCTTAGTACTAGATCACAATTATATTCAATTTCAAGGAGAATTTTTTTTAGACAGAGCAGAGGTGTTGCTATGGGTGCCTTTTGTGCCCCCATCTTCGCAAACCTCGTTATGTTAGAATGGGAGTCCAAATATGTGTTTCAAAGTGAATTTTACCCTCATATTGTTCTATATACTAGATATCTAGATGATCTATTTATTTTATGGAATGGTACACAAGAAAAAATTAATTAATTTATCAACTATATTAATGGGACGACTGAGTTTTTGAAATTTACATACAATATTAATAAAGAAGGCATAGCCTACTTAGATACCTATATAAGTCATACTAGAAATGGGTTCGCATTCAAAATACATAGAAAAACTACATTTTCAAATGACTATATAGAGTTTAGCAGCAGTTATCCCCTGTATATATTTAAGAATGTGGTAAAAGGACAGTGTATTCGAGCTGCATGTATGTCATCAAGTAAAGCTATAATGGAAGAAGAATTAGAATTAATACACAACATGTTCAGTAGTAGGGGTTATCCTATTTCTATGTTAAAAGATGTCATATGTTATATGAAATGGCAATGGGACATCAAGTTTCTACCCCTTTTAGGTACGTCATGTGTAGGTGGTAAGGACATTGGTAAGAGTGATATTACAGCAGAAGCATTTAATAGGGTATGTGTGATTATGTATACTCCTTACGCTAATTACGTAAAAGAAATATTAAATAGACATTGGGATTTGATTACAATTACAGAAAGTATAGGCATGACCTTTGGTAATCATCCCAAATGTGTATTTAAAACAGCCCCAAACATCAAAAAAGTTATTAGAGAGGACAACACGGACGGAGAAATATAACATAACATCTAAAGGAACTTCGAAGTGTGGCTCCTGTAGTCAATGTAGATACATTAATGAAGATGTGCGAATGAAGTTGGAAAATATTAATAAGACATTCATCAAATGCAAGGCAGGAAATTGCAATACTAAACAAGTAGTATATCTTGCAAAGTGTGTTGCCTGCCCCGCATTCTATATAGGAAAAACGGAGAGAAAAATTAAAAACGAATATATGAACATTATTATAAGATTCAGACAAAAGATATGAAGAGTGCTTTGTATAAACATATATTCAGTAAAGGGTTTCAACATATTTTCAAATTCTCCATTATAGAACAAATTGATAGTAGTGTATGTGGGGGCAATTGGAAAGTGTATTTAGCTACGATGGAAAGTAAGTGGCAGATATACACAGATGCCAGAAGATTCCCAGGCATTAATGATAGTATTAGTATCAAACCTTTCTTAATTCTTGAATAAATTATGTATGTCATGGCATTGCCCAGTAGTAATTTGTATATATGTTCAACTTGTTATATACATTTTTTAATTAAATATTATATATTTATTATTTATATATATTTATATTTTTAAATCATTACTATGTAGATATTGTTATAAATTACTCATGTGCATTCATTGTATACTTTATAATTAATTAATGTGCATTCATTATTTTATTTATTTATTTTTAACATATATTCATATATTTTACAAGTACTGAGATCAAATGTATTAGTTAGTTTTTTGCGTGGAATATTAGAATGAACAAAATGTTTCTTTAAGGTTTTTAAATATTTTTGGAGCCAAACTGGATATATAAACTGTGTGAGAGTTGTGTCATTTGGTTCTGAGGAAGTCTGTATATGAACAGATGAAAGCGCTTAACCAAATGAATTGTATTGTTATTCAATAAAAGTAATTTCTTGTTCGAGCTGCAACGTATATCATTTATCCTACACCAGGAGTTGGAGTTTTATTTGTGGGTTCAACCCCCCCCCCCCCACGCCTACACAGACAGACTACAACAGGTCAGGCAGTGAGATGTTATTTCTGAAGGGTAAGAAGTCAGAAATTGAAATGTAGGTCAATCAAACCTAAGACCTGTAGTGCACTGATATGCCTCTAGTCAGAATGATAGGTTAGAATGCATAATGAAATGGAGTACCTGACATACCAGTACAGTCATAGCAAATGTGTACAAGTGTCAGGTGTGCCCCCCAGTCCTATGTAGAAATGTAGTAACAGTCAGGTGTGCCCCCCAGTCCTATGTAGAAATGTAGTAACAGTCAGGTGTGCCCCCTCATACCTATGTAGACACATAATAATAGTCAGGTCTGCCCCCACAATCCTATGTAGAAATGTAGTAACAGTCAGGTGTGCACCCCCATACCTATGTGGACACATAGTAACAGTCAGGTGTGCCCACCCCCAATCCTATGTAGAAATGTATTAACAGTCAGGTGTGCCCCCCAATCCGATGTAGAAATGTAGTAACAGCCAGGTGTGCCTCCCCATACCTATGTAGCCAGGTAGTAACAGTCAGGTGTGCCCCCCAATCCTATGTAGACATGAAGTAACAGTCAGGTGTGCCCCCCCAATCCAATGTAGAAATGTAGTAACAGTCAGGTCTGCCCCCCCCAGTCCTATGTAGAAATGTAGTAACAGTCAGGTGTGCCCCCCCATTCCTATGTAGACATGTAGTAACACAGGTGTGCCCCCCAATCCTATGTAGAAATGTAGTAACATGCATGTGTAGGTATAATAACAGGGGAGCACAGATTACCTGAGCTGGCCAAGGTAGCAGGGTAGATTGTAGCATGTGCACAATATGCAGGTCTGCGTGTGTTAGGTTGGTGTGTGTTGTATATTGTATGAATTGTATGAGAGTGTTCAGTATGTATGCATGGTGAGGTTTGTCCTAGTGGCCATTGCCCAGTACTGCCAATGACAGGGCCAAGTCCTCACAACTGCAGTACCAAACACAATGCTTCCCAGTATCACACATTCTAGCAGTAAGCCATTATAAATGTTTGGAAGTAATATGTGTTAACATCTGAAAGATGTAGATGGCATGACTGTCGGCCCAGATATACAAGCAGTACACAGGGGCAAGTACAACAGACAGACAGTGTATAATATGTAACTGTCAAATGGATACACCCTTGGAATTGTACATACAGGTTTGCAGCACATTATCTGGGGTTGTAGTAGGGAATACCGATGTCATCTGGCCAAACACTGGCAGACCACAAAGGTCATAGGAATGATGTACTGAGAAACAGCTGATGTCCCTGCAAAAGCCAGCATATGTGTAATGCCCCATGCATATCTGTGAGTCAGATGCAAGTAGTGTCCATAGCACACATGCACCCAGCTCACCCAACCACAGGTACCTCTCCGGTCTTTTCCCTGCCATTGGGAATGAGTACAATATGACCCCCACCTGGGTATGGCAAGAGCGAAAGAATGCAGCATGCACAGCAGGTGTCCCATGCAGGTGTGTCCCTAGCTGTAAGCAGCACCCTGCAAGCATCCACACCACTGGATCAATACTGACAGAAAGTATTAGCATGAACAACTTGCACACCTACCCTGTCACCCCAGGGGAGTATAGTGTATTGCAGTCTGGGGCTGTAGGACTGACAGAATGCAATGGCCTGCTATAGCTGGCCTGCATCACTACCAAATGGCCTACATTCCTCTGCCCAAGGCCTGTGTCTCACCCGTACTGCCAATGTATGTTATGTCATAGACTCCCAAATAACAACATAACACAGTCCACAGAACCCAAATGCAAGGCCATGTGGACAAATCACAGTAACATGTCCACCATGTCCTACTACATGAACTGTGGACCAACACCAATTTCCTGCTGTGATGAGGTGATAACTCTAGGGAAAATATCAGAGAATGTTCCCGTAATGTATGGAAGAGGATAGAATAAAAGAGGGAGATGGGTGGGAGCATGGGTGGCATGGAGTGTGTGAAGTCTGAAACACAGCTGTGTGAGCATACTGTCCCTGACTGCAAGCACAAGAATGGGTGGCTATAAACTTGCTGATTAACCACAATGTGTAGGGGTAATGTCCAGAATTATGGCCCCTGCCTCTGGATAACCTGTGTGAATCTGTACACCTGTGAGGTATCGCCACAGCAAGATATGGCCATACTGTCACGTTTATAGATTTACAAGCATGGGATCCTCTGCCCCCACTCTACTAAGCTGCTGAACCATTAACACAGACCCAGCAGCAAGTGTCTGCAGCTTCCCCTCCAGAGTGGCATGAGTGTGCAAGAATTTGTAGGCATCTGACCACAATACTGGACACAGCTGCATTCACTTTGTGTTCCCCAGGACATCGCTGCAAGCAAATATGTCTAACTGACAGTACTTGATGACATAAAACATCACAGTGTATAACAATAGACATGTCTGAATATTTCTGCTAACACCAGAACCATGTAGCAGAAGCAGCACAGACACAATTACCTACACTAACCCACTATCCTTTATCCATTTTGACCTCATATTGTCAACTGATCTACAGATATCCTGCAGAAACAGTTTGCTAGCTGTAGGTGTAGAACACAAAAGTCTGCACTGGAGTATAATCTACCAGGAATGGATTCAAATATTCAATACAGAAGGTCATACTGGGCATGCTCCCACACTTAGAGAAATAAAGGCTATGTCAGACAACAGAATACTAAAAGGTCATACAGGGCATGCTCACACACTTAAACAGTTGCAGGTGTTAGTGCATACACTCCTCAGTACGCACCAGTCATGCTTTGCACACACATTGGATAGGAATACACACATATATCCAAGGACAACACACTGTAATATGCCATAAGTACACATACATAGATGTGTGGAAGAGAGTGGCAGTGACAAAGAATCTTCCATTATGAGGCCTGTCCCACCCAGTACACAACCAATTGGCTAAAACCACATGATGTGCAAATGTTAATCACCATAGACATTTGCCTCTGGAATTCCTCAGCATTACAGTGTCTGTGGTGCTAGTTGTAACTGTGCAAAATGACTGTACAAGTCAGTAGTCATATAGCAGTTGTATACATGTAACTGTGGAATATAAACCTGTGTGTGCCTGAGTGTGGTGTGTCTGCCTCTAGATGAATGGGTTATGGCCCATGCACACACACTGCCCTCCCCATTGCCTTACTATGGCAAGCTTGCTGATGTCTTCACCTTGAAGTACACCTTTGGGGATATAGTAGCCCATGAATCTCTGTGGTGCTTCCTATAACTGCGTAATGCTGTAGTGTGATGTATTATTTAGATAGGAGTTCTAATCCCAGACGTGGCAAGTCTATTTAGGGATCAGTGCTTTTTAGGCCAGTCACACTCAGTACAATTTCAAATGCCCTACTTTGGCATACCTGCTGATGTCATCCACTTTGAAATACACCTTTGGGGAAAGAGTAGCCCAGTAATCTCCATTGCACGTTATATAACTGAGTAATGCTATAGTGTAATAAACTAGTTAGGTAGGGATTCTAATCCTCAATGTAGCAACTGTGTGTGTGTGTGTGTGTGTGTGTGTGTGTGTGTGTGTGTGTGTGTGTGTGTGTGTGTGTGTTTGTCTGTGTAGGGATCAATGCTTTTTAGGCCAATCACCCTAACTACAATTTCAAATGCCCTACTTTGGCATACCTGCTGATGTCATCCACTTTGAAATACACCTTTGGGGAAAGAGTAGCCCAGTAATCTCCATTGCACGTTATATAACTGTGTAATGCTGTAGTGTGATAAGCTAGTTAGGTAGAAGTTCTAATCCCCGATGTGGCAACTGTGTGTGTGTGTGTGTGTGTGTGTGTGTGTGTGTGTGTGTGTGTGTGTGTGTGTGTGTGTGTGTGTGTGTGTGTGTGTGTGTGTGTGTGTGTGTGTGTGTGTGTGTGTGTGTGTGTGTGTGTGTGTGTGTGTGTGTGTGTTTATCTGTGTAGGGATCAATGCTTTTTAGGCCAGTCACACTCACTACAATTTCAAATGCCCTACTTTGGCATGCCTGCTGATGTCATTCACTTTGAAATACACCTTTCGGGAAGGAGTAGCCCAGCAATCCCTGTGGCACATCCTATAACTGAGTAATGCTGTAGTGTGATGTACTAATTGGGTAGGGGTTCTATTCCCAGACATGGCAAGTGTGGATGTTTGTGTGTTTGTTTGTCTGTGTAGGGAGCAATCCTTTTGAGGCAATGCACAGTCACTACAACCTCCATTGCCCTTCTTTGACAAGCCTGCTGATGTCATTCACTTTGAAATACACCTGTGGGGATGGAGTAACCCAGTTCTCTTTGTGGTGCATCTTATAACAGTGTAATGCTATAGTGTGATATACTAGTTTGATAGGGGTTCTACTCCCAGACTTGGCAAGTGTGGATATTTGTGTGTTTGTCTGTGTAGGGCGCAATCCTTTTGAGTCCATGCACATTCACTACAACCTCCATTGCCCTTTTTTGGAAAGCCTGCTGATGTCATTCATTTTCAAATACACCTGTGGGGAAAGAATATCCCAGTAATCCCTGGTGTGTAATATAACAGCGTAATGCTGTAGTGTGATATACCTCGTTTGATAGGGGTTCTCTTCCAAGACATGGCAAGTGTGGATGGTTGTGTGTTTGTTTGTCTGTGTAGGGAACAATGCTATTGAGGCAATTCACAGTCAATGCAACCTCCATTGCCCTTCTTTGGCAAGCCTGATGATGTAATTCACTTTGAAATACACTTTTCGGGAAGGAGTAGCCCAGTAATCTCCACGGCACATGCTATAACTGCGTAATGCTGTAGTGTGATGTACTAGTTAGGTAGGAGTTCCAATCCCTGACATGGCAACTGTGAGACTTGGTGTGTGTGTGTGTGTATGTTTGTCATTCATATCCTCTGTGGAGGTGGCTGCGAGTGTGTAACAACTGGTCTCATTGTGGAGTGGGTTTTGCAAATTTCTTATATGGTGGGCCTATTATATGTCACAATGTCCATCTTACAAGGATAACAGATGTCAAACAGTAGAGAGGCTGGGGTTGACAATCCATACCCCTACATGTGACATCAAGGTCTGGTGAACAATTTAGGCAAACCTTGTATTACCCAGAGAACACTCTCAACCCATGTCTCATACACAAACACACTCGACTAGGCAACAACCGCTTTGTTGTTAGTTCCCTGCATACTGCCCACAGATAGTAACCAGGGTGTGATTGCAGCAGACTACAAAGGGCATGGTAACCTGTCCTATCACTACAATAGGTACATAATTGCAGACAGTGTGCTTTCACTATGTTCCCCACGGGAAGCCTGCAACAACTGTAGTGCAATCAAATGTTACCCACAAAGGGCATACCGTGCCTTAAACATATGCCCTGTATGGACAGATGCCACTAACACCAGGGAATATCTGTAACATACTGTCAATGTAGGTGCAAGGTCAACCTGGTGTCCATTGCCAGTTCCCACCACATGAGGCCAGGAATGGCACATCTGATTATAACAATCTGTGTCCACAACATGGCCCAGACTCCCCAGGTACAGTTCCACATGTCACAGAACAAGCATGTGGGATGTGTGCACATCCCAGACACCATCAATGTCATGGACTATAGAACACATACATGGCAAGCATTGCACAGCACTAGGCACCCACAATAATAACCCAGATGACTGGATGGTGAAAACAATACCCACCTGTTTGGGCCAATCCAGACACTACACCCCTGAGCCACACTGCAGACCATTGTCATGTGACCTGATGCCAAGGTATACCCTTCACCTAGCCTTGTACAGCCTTCTGGCACAGTCAACTACTACACACCTGTGAAGCAATGCACCCATGCATTTCAGTACTGGTGCCCTGTGTCTGTGTTTGTGGAGTATAATGATTTCAACCCCATTCACACTCACTACACCTCCCACTGGCCTACTGAAACATGCCATCTGATGGCAGATACCTTCACATACCCTTTGCCCATATATCATCCTGATAACCTCTGTGGTGCATGTGATACCTGTGTTTTACTGTATTGTGGCAAACTAACTAGTTAGGAAGTCTGTTCCTGACCCTGCCAACTGTGTTAATGTGTGTGAGTCCCTGAGAGAGTGTGGCTATGTCGACGTTGTCACCTGTTTATATGGACAGGCATGTGTACTACACCTACCTTATCACTCCTTTATCACTGTTGCAGAAGTCATTCACTGTCAGATATACCTTTGGACAGATCCCCAACATGTAAGCTCTGTGGCGCATGCAATAACTGCATAGACATGTGATAGCAATACATAGCCAGTCGAGGGTTTGAAACCCCGTACTGGTAAGTGTGTGACACAATCATGATTATGTTTTACTCTCCCACCCCCTCCCTGTCTTACTTTGTCTCTGTCTGTCTCTCTCACTCTCTCTCTGGTGGATGAGGAGAAATACACCTGCTTTGCTTAGGCAGCAGCTTCTGTTTTGTAAGTGATGCTCATGATCAGCTGATAGCCTCTGCATGAATTGGAGCCCCCCTCTAGCTGATTGAATGTGGAACAGCTGTGGTAACATTCCCATAGCCAATTGCATGGAAACACACTCCAATATCTAGGAACATCATGTGGGTGTTGGGCCTTTTCATTCACTGTGAGCAGGACCTCATGTCGGTGTTTGGCAAACAGCATCACAGATGGTATTAGGATTTGCCTCTAACAACATACACTGTGGAGACAGTCCAACAAACAGGAGAGGGATGTGCCAGACATGGCTACAGAATGTAAGTGCTGCTCTTCTGCATTTGGAGTAATGTTGGTTTAACATGGTGTGTGTGAATATGGCTGGTCTACATGATTTAATACCTTCCATGACAGTGTTATATGTTTGAGGAAACTCCCACCTGTAGGGTTATCTGCAGACTGGCCAGTGTTTGGAGTCTTATGTTTCTTGTGTTACTCACAGATCACCTATCTTAGAACTGCAGAAGCATAGTCTGAGGATTGCAGTCAGTACATGGTGACAGCCATGAGCGTTACTGACTTCATATCCCTCATAGGACATATGTTACAACAGTAAGTGTATAAGGGTATCACAGCAACATGCCAATATTGGCCCAGTGCTTGTGACTCCAGCCACAAGTCTGTCAACCTTTGTACTTATGTCATGCAGTAAGACGTGCATATGTTCTGTACACCATTATTTATTGACATCATACCTGATAACAAGCCAGTCACATATCAGACTGCTAGACATGTTATGAATAGTAGGGGTTATTTCTGAGGACATAATCTGGGCATTCTGTGGTTGTGTGTGCAGTACAGGAGTCCGTGTACTTATGGTGATTGTTGACAGTATGTGTATCGTGAATACGTACCTTGGCATGTGCACAAAATGTGGTAGATGCCATTGTTCTTGGTCCTGTTCTATCTGATGTTACATGCTGCTCCAGTGTATGGTACTCTATGGGCTCACATGTTTGTAAAGCCAAACACACACATGTCCCATACCACAGACGGGCATTGGACCACACTGTGTCGTGCCCAATTCATGTAGGGTTAGTATGTGAGTGGCAGATATGAGGATGGTCTTTATCAGACAGTACATACAGTGTCATAGTAAGCTTGCATATCATATGTGGCTGTGGCTGTGTTCACATTGGTTGTGGGTATGCAATTTCTCACAGGTGTCTATTACTCTGTGCCATGACATGCCTTTAGAGCCTGCTATATTTGCAGGTACATGTGTATTCCCCCATACAAAATGTAGTCCAGTGTTGTGGCAATCTTCCTGTAGTTTGCACAGTGCTTTGTTACATGCCTAGCAGCTTAGTGTAATTACCCAGTGTGATGTTAAGTCCAGATATTTGCAAGATGCACTGCTGCCAGGCCACCATAACTGCTGTGTATTTCTGACAAAGCAGTGAGAATCTGTACAGATGCATGTCACTAACTACTGGGCAGTATGTGGCCATGTGACCAGTGCACCACCAGTTATTATGTGTCAGGACAGTCTGGTGTGTGTGAATGCATAAACTGTGTGGGCATATGTAGTCCAGTATTTACGTAATATACCCATGTACATGGCTGTTAACATCCACATTGTCAAGCTTGGTCCACATGTCTCATATGAACAGGATCTGTGTACACCACTGTACTAACCAGAGAGTGCCAGACTGTCCAAATATATTGGTCATATCTCTGGTGTAGTCCACAGGATCATTACTGTGCTATCAGTGGTACTGTACTATGAGGTCCTTAGGATGTCTGTCAGTAACCGATGGTGTTCATGTCAAAAGCAGATGTGACCTCTCACACACAACATGTCTGTTAAGACAGCCCCTGTTACATTAGCAACAGTCTACATATATAACTGAAATACATACATGACATCCCCTTGCACTAAGAGGTTGAGACTATTGGTGCTGAGGTAGGACTTCCCTCCATGTTCTGGACATATGGTAAACATATATGTACATATATATAGACATATATCCATATATCTATATAGATATATAGACATATACATATCTACATACATATATGGACATATAAATATATATATATATATATATATATATATATATATATATATATATATATATATATATATATATATATATATATATATATACACACACACACACACACATATATATGTGTATATATATATATATATATATATATATATACATATACAAACACATATATACATACATACACAGCTATATATGTCTACACATATACATATATATATATATATATATATATATATATATATATATATATATACACATATAGTTATGGATATCTACATATATATCAACATAAATAGGTATATCTGTTTAGATATATATGCACGTATAGTTATAGATATCTGCATATATATCAACATAAATAGGTATATCTGTACATATATGATGTATATATATATATATATATATATATATATATATATATATATATATATATATACATACAGAGAGATCTATAAATGGCCAATACATATATATGAATATATATGTGTATGTACATGTAGACATATATATACATATGTATATGGATATATCCATATCCTTGTCACATGTAAACATTACTGTTGTGTATACCTTCCCAGATGTATCACACCATTTGTATCTGAAATGTGTATATTTAGATATAACAACATATGTGATGCAATGGTAATATCACTAACAAGTGCTACACAATTGTAGAAGTCACAGCAATTGTTCAATACTATTCAGTATGTGTACTGACAGATATATTGGATAAACAACAGCTGTCTTCATAGCTGTCATTGTGTAGTGATTAACTGTTGTGACTATAGTGTACAGGATCCTGGGTTCAAGACCTGCAAGGGCTGTTTATTTTGTTGCTGGGCATAACAAAGGCTGCAGGATACAGTATGGGTAATGCAGTTTTGAGCAGCTTTAAGTGCATTTGCATGGGTTTGAGCGAAGCTAAACACTGCTAACTTATGATTAAACATACAGCTGCTTATACCATGTAGGCTTTGCTTACCAGGGTGCAAATGTGCTTAGCTGTTATATTGTAGCAATGCTGACACTTGCTAAGCATGGCTCAGCCCTGGTAACCAGTGCTCACATCCCAGTCTGATAACATAGCAGGGTAATGACATCTGTAATAAGTGTATGTAATGCCATGTGCAAAACATGTGTCTATGTGCCATCATTACAGTAGCAAGGGGTGTGAGTGTCATGTCTGGGACACTCAAGTATATAAGACCTGTAAATAACTCTTATGGGATGGGAGGGTGGCCTAATGGTTAAGGTGCTTGCCTTACAAACACAAGGTGCAGGGTTTGAATCTCACAAGGGATAATTGGCTAGGCTTAAAATGGCTCGCAAGGGCAGTTAGCTTAGTACTAATCTATGAACCTATGAACCTATGAACCTATCCATGTGAATGTGTTACATACAAGAGTAGTAACCCAGGTTACATGCCGTCATACTGGCATGTAGTGTATCATGCCATTACTACTGTTGACAGTGCTTTCCCAAGCAAGAGTAGATTGCTAAATGTAGTATTGGCAACAAGCACCCCTGCATGCATAGATGGACTCTGAGGCCTCACTGTCATGTTCCTCGTGTGTGAGCTGAGTCACAGTATATATCCCCTACTGGACAATGATCTGACATTAGAAAGTAACTGTAGACTACTGTCTGTACAGCACATGTCAGTGAGGGCTTCCAACCTGTTATAATGGCATTCGTATTGGTGTCAGATGTCTATCTGTCGACACATTCATCCTACTGCATAGCTAGTTGGCAAGCTGATAGCTGTCAGTCCCTGTACAGATATCCAGATGGCAGGTATCCAGCTTGGATACATACAGGCAACCTATGCTTGACTGACAGTGACATGTCTGCCCAGCTGTGTTATAACTGGCACAGATAGGACACAACACCCTGTATGCACCACATGCCATGGGTAACTCCACTATGCTACCAAATTCAACAGAACATGCTTGGGTACAGGTCTCCAGCACAGACACTAACCATGTTTTGTGATACATGTTGCATATATGTCAGCTGGATCACCTCAGTGCCCATTTGCAGGAGGCACCCAGAGGACTGGCTGATGCATGTCACCCTAACTCTGAGGGTCACCACAGTGGTGTCTGAAGATAGATTGCCTGCTGGCACATGGCAGGTGGCATGATACCACTGTACACACATCCCCCACACTTCCCATCTCTCAATGAATAATAGGCAGGTACACACCTATGACCACTTGCAGCGATGCACCCCAGTACTGACAAATGTGTATGTGTGCATTGCTTAGGATATCACTGTCTGTGTGTTAGTACACCTGTATTTGGGAATATCATGAGGGCCTTCACACACACCACAACACCCATTGCCATAGTTAAATGTGGCTGCTGCTGCTGTACCGGACATTACATGTATCCTGGCATGCTCCTCTCCCTAACAGCTTCCAGTACCAGCACAACAGTGTTGTACAAATGGGTTGATAGGCATGGGATACCCACTGAGTTCTGCAAGTGTGTGTATGTGTGCATGCGTGTATATCTGTAGGGTACAGCATTCCGAGACCACCTTCTCTTATTACAATATGCATTGCCACACAGTATTACAGATACTGATATTACTGCCCATAGGTGAGACATGACAATGCATCACCTTACTATGCCTGTGGCATGTGCATTAGATGCAAATCCATGTAGTACCACTGTTGGGCCGGACAATGGGTTGTATTGCAGTCATGGTCAATGTGTGATGGTGGGTATGTCAGAGTGTCATCATGGGTTCCAGTGTGTACAATATCCAAAGCGGGGTGTGGGTGCTGTGTACACTGTCATTACACCATGGTTTTCCTGGTACATGTCCCATGTACCACTGTATGGTGACCACTGTCACCATCAACCATACAGGTAAATGATAACACAGTCCAGCCCAGTTATGCTTGTGCTGTGTGCAGCTTACCTGAAACACATTGGACACACTGACATGTTAGCACTGATAGGCCCAGGTCTCTCAGATGTGTGTCTGCCTTTTATGTGTCTGTTAATTTGTATATGATGGTATGTCACACTATGTATTGCCATTATATGACCATTATATTCCCCATTACCATACTGTACATGTCTGGGGATGTTCTGCATCTAACATGTAACCTGGAACACACCTCATCCTAAACACGGTGTGGTGTGTGCAATGAAAGCCACACACATCAGTAGCACTACATACCTAGGTAGGGATGTAGTCCCAGTGATGCCAAGTAAGAGTGTGCATGTATGTGGATGGATCTACATCAGGTTGCTGATTATACATGTCCCAGGGGGTCACCTGTCTATGTGGCACAGGCAGTAACTGTTATACAGACCTGTGACATGTGTTCATCTGTACCCAGGATATGTCACAGCCATGGAGTCACCACAGTGCCATGCCCTTTGTGGAAAATGTCAGCAGACCATCCTTCTGCTGACATATGTACACCTACAACACAAATGGATAACATTATGGAGACCACAATCACTCAGTGTCACTAACAGCTATAATGCATCATGGCTGGACAGCTACACTACCTGACATGTAAGCATTAAACATTACTGCTGACAACATGTTACACAGCAGTACAGTGGTACACTGTAGTACAGTCACCATGTGCATCAGAACCATATTAGCCTGTCCCTGCATCAATTGTATGGGTGACAGGGATGTAGCACAGGTATCATCATATGCACAGATTGTGTTATTGGTTTGCCACAGTCCGAGGGTGGGCCATATGTTTAACACCATGTGTGTGGGTGAGGGGTGTAATTAGCTGATATGGGCATGGTTATGTGGTGTGTGTAGGTATGGGGTTGCCCTAGGTGTGTTTGTATAGTGTGCGGGTATGCATACACACAGTTCTGTCATGTGGCTGCCCTATACAGGTGTTTCTTGTTCAGCTGCAGATGATACCTGGCAGGGTGTGCAGTTCACCACCTCCGGCCACGGACACATGGACTGTGCCTGCCAGGGGTTCCATGTACATATCCAGGTACAGGCTTCGATGTTCTACTCTCCCCTGATGATGACATATGTCTGCTGGAACCAGGTCCCTCCTGGGACTGGCCAGGGCCACGTGCACGTGGCCTGCTGTAGTATGGTGTGGACATTGCCCCCTGCAGTGCTGGGGCTGGTACTGCCACTATGGGAGTGCCTTGGTGTCCTTGCACATCCACGTCGACCACCAGCTGTTGGTGTTGCTGGCCTACGTCCACGCGGCCGTTGCCCCACTCCCACCATATGTGCTAGCATGGACAATCCACGGTCGATGAGGCCCACCATCTCACCCAGCCATCTATCCATGACCTCAGTATAATCACGGACTCAGAGGGCACCTGTAAGTTCATGGAGGTTGTTGCTTACAGGTGAGAGAGCAGCCCTCTGCAGCCTCAGGCCCTGTCTGGAATACAGTTCCATACATGCCTGCTCCTTCATGACAGTCTGAAATATGGTCCTGGTGGTACCAGTTGTGACACTTCTGTCAGGGGCAAAATGACCAGCGGCCCTCCCACGAGCACCCTGGTACATCTGCCTATGTGGTGCCCTGCCGGATATCCAGCTATGCCTTCTGTATCCAGACACAGCAGGCATAGATACCACACTCTCCTGTGCACTGCCACCAACTGCCAACTGTCCCTCTGCTATGGCCACTGGTGATGGGGTATCTATAGGCCCTGTTACTGTGTGTGGGGTTGGAGTGGCTAACAGGGGATGTCAAACGATGGCGCAGTTTCGACATCTGACAACCCTGCCTGTGCATCAACAGTCCTATCATCATCTTTGGTGTCTGTATGGACACCAACATTAGACTGCATGCAGGAGGAACCCTGACCCACCTCGCCACCTGTGGGGGAAAACAAGAAACACACTTTAAGCCTGTATGGCATTGCATAACAGTACACACATATATACACCACACACACACACACACACACACACACACACACACACACACACACACACACACACACACACACACCCTGAAGTTCCACCATAATAGCTACCTGTCTCTGAGTTTACAAACAGTCCCATGTTATTCACATAGGTTCCCTATCCTGCATCACACTTGGTAACATACACTCATTAATACCACTCATTAACGTATCATTCCTCTAAAAGCCCAGTCAAATGATCACAACACAAGACCTGTTGCTCCATTGCCTCCTTGACTTGAGTGGAGTAGGTTTTACAAGGCCTCACTGCTGTCATCCAGTGTTCACTCTAGGTATGTCCGGATATCGTGAGCATGGCCCCCATATGTTAGGGGCTACTACGTTCACTCCATAATGTCACACACTGGAGTGTCATATGTAACTATTGCTCAGTACATGCCAGATCTGCTGCTCAATCAACTTATCATGTGGACAACAGTAATATATGGATACACTCCCTGGTGTTGTCTAGTAATTCCCTAATGCATCTGTAATGATGCATACATGGATAGTCATTCACCTTTCTGCTGAATGCAATTTTAAGGGTATACCTGGTGTCTAGTTTCCCTCCCAATGCATGTTCCATGCTACAGACCTTATTATACTATCAGCTGTCATGTGATTATATATCAGACAAGTATCCCTTGTGTCTCATGTGTCAGTCCATGTCCATGTACTGCACATTTCTGTGATTATGTCATGCTGCCATTCCTGCCATCATTCCAGTGCTATTGTGACCCCCACACATTTTGTGGGGTTGGGTCCATATATATGTGTGCTTCATCTGCACAATACATCTGTGCTCTTCTGCAGTCCAGAAGTCAGTGTATGTAACAGTGTCATATGCCCCTGTAAGTCAGTCTATGGGGGGTGGAGGGGTATGCACGATAAATAACCTATGCTGTTGCAACATGTGAGGGATATCAGGAGTATGGCCTTAAGGTATATGGATGTACATTACCATACATTTCACCTTGGGAAAATGCTGGCCTACTACTTCCTGCCATACAGATTGTTCTGTTTGTCAGTGTGATTGTGATGGCTTCAGTTATGCCTTGTTATGTAACAGATACATCCCATTGTGTTAACTGAACTCTTTTCCCCTAGGGATTGTGTACAGAGTGTAGTTAGAGGCTGCTGGACTATACATCTACATTACTTACTGTTGACTGATTGTTATCCTGTGGCCCAGTCTGTCTTTACTGTTGTACTTCTTGAAGGCCTTGGCCTAGACAGCAACATATGTTATGCTTTTCGATTACTGTATTAAATGATCTGTTTGAGAGTTGGATTAATCTGTTTGTATGTATTTCAAAGTCTAAACAGCTATATGTCATAGCATATGTAACTCTAATAGTACACAAATAAAACGTTCTCACGTATGCAAACCTGTGTCTGGTGTTATATCCTTTGATCTCTCTGTAGGTATATGTTTCAGGCAACAATTGTCTTTTGTATGGGTGACTCAAACACTATCCATTTGATAAGGTGGCAACTGTAGGAATACTGGCTGTTCAGTATGGTGTGCACCCTCTAAATATGAATCTTCCTATACATATCTCTGTGTGCGTATGTGTAGTTACATATATAGCTATATATATATATATATATATATATATATATATATATATATATATGTGTATATATATATATATATATATATATATATATATATATATATATATGTAACTGCTCAAAATATCGAGTAGCACAGAATCCACTGGTGGGGTGAAATAAATAGTAAATGCTGTGGTAAAACTAGAACTTTTATTTAAAAAAAACAATAAAATTAAATGGTTGAGCGCTTTCATCTAATAAAACTTAGATTTCATCAGAACACTTCCCTTGTGAATCCATTCATTTATATACAACATTTAAACTAATTAATAGACCAATCACATAACAGCTCATGAAACAAGTTTAAAAACTATATAAAAATAAAAGTCAGCAATATCCATTTCAAAATATTAGTAAGCATTGGTAAACTTAGATCCAAGAAGGAATTTTCATTATTTCATGTTTCTTTAGTACATATATAAACTGGCATACAAGTATATATGCATACATATAACTTTATATATTTATGTTAATTTATATAGACATTATGTTATCTACATGTTTATATATTTACAACCTCATGACCAAAAATCAAATTTTGTTCAATAAAATAGGTTAAATCGTAATATATTCATTAATGCCTGGTGGTAATGTAGCATTCAATAATATCTGCCATCTGACTTCTTTTTCTTCCAAAATATACTTAATATTTCCACCTCTTTGTGAAACCTTCACCAATTCAAGTATGGCAAACTTAAAGGTACTACAGTTGGTACTATCCCTTACATGTCTGAATAGGGCATTATTTTCATCCCTTTTCCTTATTGCATACAGGTGCTCATATATTCTGTTTTTCAACTTTCTCCCTGTTTGTCCCACATAAAAACTAGGACAGGTTGTACATAGGGCCAAGTATATAATGTTCCTGGTATCACAATTACCATGACAAAAATGCAAGACATTCTTACTTTTATTGCCCAACTGTACCATTTGGTCCTCCATAATGGCCTTACATTGATTACAATGACCACACTTTCGTGTGCCCATCAATTGTCCTTTCATACTCCTGGCATTATGTTCAAATTTGCTTTTAAGGTTATGACCCACACTATTGACGAATGTGGGTTCATTACCAACTAAAGCAAATATTGCATCGTCACCTTTTAAAATATACCAATTTCTCTTGATAATATTTTTTATGTCCTCGGTGTAGTTGCTAAATGGTAGAATACATGCCATGTGGAAGTCTCTATTATATCCCCTCTGTGCAAACATATTCCCATCCTGCTTATGTCATCAAGGATGCTATAGAATATGTTAGTAAAATGTGGGGGACCAAATTTAAACCTTTATTAGGAGTTGGTTCCGACAATGTAAATACAAGTATAAGTCAGGGAAATAATAGAGACTTCCACATGGCATGTATTCTACCATTTAACAACTACACCGAGGACATAAAAAATATTATCAAGAGAAATTGGAATATTTTAAAAGGTGACGATGCAATATTTGCTTTAGTTGGTAATGAACCCATATTCGTCAATAGTGTGGGTCATAACCTTAAAAGCAAATTTGAACATAATGCCAGGAGTTTGAAAGGACAATTGATGGGCACACGAAAGTGTGGTCATTGTAATCAATGTAAGGCTATTATGGAGGACCAAATGGTACAGTTGGGCAATAAAAGTAAGAATGTCTTGCATTTTTGTCATGGTAATTGTGATACCAGGAACATTATATACTTGGCCCTACGTACAACCTGTCCTAATTTTTATGTGGGACAAACAGGGAGAAAGTTGAAAAACAGAATATATGAGCACCTGTATGCAATAAGGAAAAGGGATGAAAATAATGCCCTATTCAGACATGTAAGGGATAGTACCAACTGTAGTACCTTTAAGTTTGCCATACTTGAATTGGTGAAGGTTTCACAAAGAGGTGGAAATATTAAGTATATTTTGGGAGAAAAAGAAGTCAGATGGCAGATATTATTGAATGCTTCATTACCACCAGGCATTAATGAATATATTACGATTAAACCTATTTTATTGAACAAAATTTGATTTTTGGTCGTGAGGTTGTAAATATATAAACATGTAGATAACATAATGTCTATATAAATTAACATAAATATATAAAGTTATATGTATGCATATATACTTGTATGCCAATTTATATATGTACTAAAGAAACATGAAATGATGAAAATTCCTTCTTGGATCTAAGTTTACCAATGCTTACTAATATTTTGAAATGGATATTGTTGACTTTTATTTTTATATATTTTTTAAACTTGTTTCATGAGCTGTTATGTGATTGGTCTATTAATTAGTTTAAATGTTGTATATAAATGAATGGATTCACAAGGAAAGTGTTCTGATGAAATCTAAGTTTTATTAGATGAAAGCGCTCAACCATTTAATTCTATTGTTTTTTTTAAATAAAAGTTCTAGTTTTACCACAGCATTTACTATTTATTTCACCCCACCAATGGATTCTGTGCTACTAGATATTTTGAGCAGTTACATAGTTGGATTCGAGTTTGTGATTTTATATATATATATATATATATATATATATATATATGTGTGTGTGTGTGTGTGTGTATATATGTGTGTGTGTATCTGCATATATGTGTGTGTGTGTGTATATGTATTTTAGGAATGTTTATTGCTTCCACATTGTACATACATTCCCTATGAGAGCCAGACTGTACTGCATGATATGTTATTGATACCAGCCTGACATCATACAGGTGGGATGGATTACTGTTAACATCATGTGTCCTGGTTATGGGACTTGCAACAGTTGGTATTGTATGCAGATTTGTTTGGTTGTGGGGAGGGGGGGTGATATCTATACATACAAGCCGTATTTAGCTTGGCCCCCCTCACCCTCATTAATGGTGCCTGTGGTCATATATGTATTTATTATGTTCTCTTTTATATCTATAGATATATATCTGTATATACATACATACATATATATATATATATATATATATATATATATATATATATATATATATATATATACTTGCATATATATATATATATATATATTGCTATATATATAGGTTACCTATTAAAACATCTACTCTTCATAACATCTAAACTCAAAACAACAAGACCATAACATCTAAACTTCAAAACATCTAAAACTCATAACATCGAATCTCAAAACATTGAAAATCTACAAAGCAACTATAAATAACATCCCACAAACTGTTTGCTATGTTTATGCAGGGTGGCAAGCCCCCCTGCACACCCAAGTGGGGGGCTCAGCCCCCCCGTAAATTAAATATACCAACTCCAAGGTCGCACTACAGTGGGGTTAGGAAATTAACTTTTTCCCCCACTGTAGTGCAACCTAGGAGTTGGTATACTTAATTTACAGGGTGTGGGGTGCAGGGGGGCTTGCCTCCCTGCATAAACATAGTAAAAACTCTGTGGGATGTTATTTATATTTGCTTTGTAGTTTTCAATGTTTTGAGATTCAACGTTATGAGTTTTAGATGTTTTGAAGTTTAGATGTTATGGTCTTGATGTTTTGAGTTTAGATGTTATGAAGAGTAGATGTTTTGATAGGTTTTATATATATATATATATATATATATATATATATATATATATATATATATATATGCATATATATATATATATATATATATATATATATATATATCATCATCTTCTTTTGGTTGTTCCCATTAGGGGTTGCCACAGCAGGTCATCTGTTTCCACTTCTTCCTGTCCTCTGCATCATACTCTTTCACACCAACCGCCTGCATGTCCTCCCTTTCCACATCCATAAACCTTATCTTAGGCCTTCCTCTTTTCCTCTTACCTGGCAGCTCCATCCTTAGCATCCTTTTCCCAATATACCCAGCATCCCTCCTCAGCACATGTCCAAGCCAACACAATCTTGCCTCTCTTGCTTTGCCTCCAAACTGTCCAACCTGAGATGACCCTTTAATATACTGATTCCTAATCCTGTCCATCCTAGTCACACCCAGTGCAAATCTTAACATTTTTAACTCTGCCACATAAAGCTCTGACTCCTGCCTTTTCGTCAATGCTACCATCTCCAACCCATATAACATAGCTGGTCTCACTACCCTCTTGTAGACCTTACCTTTCACTCTTACTGGTACCCATCTGTCACAAATCACTCCTGACACTCTTCTCCACCCCTTCCACCCTGCCTGTACTCTCTTCTTCACCTCTCTTCCACACTCACCATTACTATGAACTGCTGATCCCAAGTACTTAAACTCATCCACCTTTACCAACTCTACTCCCTGCATCCTCACCATTCCTCTACCCTCTGTCACATTTACACACATATATTCTGTTTTAGACCTGCTGACCTTCATTCCTGCTCTCTAAAGAATATCTCCACCTCTCCAGGGTCTCCTCAACCTGGTTCCCTACTCTAACTCCATATCGCAATGTCATCTGCAAACATCATAGTCCACAGGGCCTCCTGTCTGATCTCATCTGTCAACCTGTCCATCACCACTGCAAATAAGAAAGGGCTCAGAGCTGATCCTTGATGTAATCCCACCTCCACATTAAATGTATCTGTCACTCCTACCGCAGTCCTCACCAATGTCACACTACCCTCGTACATATCCTGTACCACTCTTACACACTTCTCTGCCACTCCAGACTTCCTCATACAATACCACAACTCCTCTCTAGGCACCCTCTTATATGCTTTCTCTAAGTCCACAAAGACACAATGCAACTCATTCTGACCTTCTCTGTATTTCTCCAACAACACTCTCAGAGCAAATATTGCATCTGTAGTGCTCTTTCCTGGCATGAAACCATACTGCTGATCACTAATCATCACCTCCCTTCTTAACCTAGCTTCCACTACTCTTTCCCATAACTTCAAGCTGTGACTGATCAGTTTTATCCCTCTGTAGTTACTGCGGCTCTGCACATCACCCGTAGTCTTAAAGATAGGTACCAGAACACTTTTTCCTCCACTCCTCAGGCATCCTCTGACTTTCCAAAATTTCATTAAACAATCTGGTTAAAAATTCCACTGCCATTTCGCCTAAGCACCTCCATGCTTCCACTGGTATGTCATCTGGGCCAACATCCTTTCCATTCTTCATCCTCTTCATAGCTGTCCTTACTTCCTCCTTGCTAATCTGTTTCACTTCCTGATTCACTATCCCCACATCATCCAACCTTCTCTCTCTCTCATTCTCTTCATTCATCAGCCCTTCAAAGTACTCTTTCCATCTACTCAATACGCTCTCCTCACTTGTGAGTATATTTCCCTCACTATCCTTTATCACCCTTACCTGCTGCACATCTTTCCCAGTTTTGTCCCTCTGTCTAGCCAATTGGTACAGGTCCATTTCTCCCTCTTTAGTGTCCAATCTCTCATACAACTCTCTATAAGCCTTATCCTTCGCCACCTCTCTTTTTGCCATGCATCTCATCTCCTCTCCTTATACTCATGTCTACTTTCTTCATCTCTTTGACAATCCTACTTCTTCTTCGCCAGCCTCTTCCTCTGTGTACTCTCCTGTACTTCTTCATTCCACCACCAGGTCTCCTTGTCCTCCTTCCTCTGTCCAGATGTCACATGCTAACATGACCTTTCCAGCAGTCTCCCTTACTAGCTCTGCTGTAGTTACCTAGCTATTCGGTAACTCTTCACTGCCTCCCAGTGCCTGTCTTAACTCTTCCCTGAACTCCACCTCACAATCACCCTTTTTTAACTTCCACCATTTAATCCTTGGCACTGTTTTCACACTCCTCCTCCTCTTCTTGATCACCAAAGTCATCTTACATACCACCATTCTATGCTGCTTAACTACACTTTTCCCTGTCACCACTTTACAGTCTACAATCTCCTTCAGACTGGCCCTCCTACATACGATATAATCCACCTTTGTGCATCTTCCTCCACTCTTGTGCATCACCCTATGCTTCTCCCTCTTCTTAAAATATGTATTCACCACAGCCATGTCCATCCTTTTCGCAAAATCCACAATCATCTGACCTTATGTGTTCCTCTCCTTAACACCATACCTACCCATCACTTCCTCGTCCCCTCTGTTCACTTCACCAACATGCCCATTGAGGTCCACTCTAATCACTAGTCTCTCACCCTTGGGTACACTCACCATCACTTCATCCAATTCACTCCAAAATTTTTCTTTCTCATCCGTCATACACCCAACTTGTGGAGCATATGCACTAATAACATTCATCATTACACCATCAATTTCAAGCTTCATAAACATCACTCTATCAGATACTCTCCTCACCTCCAAAACACTCTTGGCATACTGTTCCTTTAGGATAACCCCTACCCCATTTCTCCTGCCATCCACACCATGATAGAACAATTTGAACCCACCTCCTATACACCTGGCCTTACTTCCCTTCCATCTGGTCTCTTGCACGCACAATATATCAACCTTCCTTCTCTCCATCATATCAGCTAGCTCTCTCCCTATACCAGTCATACTGCCAACATTCAAAGTTCCTACCCTCGCTACTACACTCCTAACCTTTCTCCTCTCTTCCTGCATTTGGGCATGCCTTCCCCCCTCCTCTTCTCCTTCAGCCAACAGTAGCCCAATTTCCGCCAGCACCCTGTTGGCTAACAGTACTGGTGGAGGTCGTTGTTAACCCGGGCCTTGACTGATCTGGTATGGAAATATGAAATGTTCTCCACATAAGTAATTTGGCAGAGGTTTTACACTGGATGCCCTTCCTGATGCAACCCTCCGCATTTATCTGGGCTTGGGACTGGCACAAAGAAATGCACTGGCTTGTGCATCCCCATATATTTAGATATAAATATATATGCACACACACACATACCACATACATCTACATGTTTAAATAAATTTCCTGTACTGTTGAATGACTGTGCTGGATGATATGTTTGTGAAAACATGAGGGTCATTTATATCTGACATGGCTTAGTGGTAAATCCCTTTGGCTATGGCGTGCAGGGTGCTAGGTTTGAGCCTTGCAGAAGCTGTTTATTTTGTTGCTGAGCAGAACAAGGGCCGTTGGATACAGAGTGATTAAGGCTCTTTTAAGCAGTTGTAAGCAGGTTTGCGCGGGTTTGTGCAGAGGTATGCAATGCTAACTTCTGGTTACAGTTTCTTATACTGATTTAGCTTCTCAATTGCTTAACCTGTGTAGGCATTGTTTAGCCTCATGCAAACATGCTTAAACCCACTTACTGCTGGTTAAAAGTGTTTACTCCCGCTTACCCCCATGCTAATTTCTTTAAAAGAAATGAAAAAGGGTTGATAGGAAAGTGGTGAAAAAGGGGCACAAAGAGGGAAAGACAGTAAAGAAATTAGCTAGGGATGTGCCGGACACATGTAGGGAAGGCCCATACCTGCCCATTTTGTCTATAGCAACAGCTGTGTATATACACTGAATTTGGAGATAGATTTGGACACTCAAACCCCTGAGAGAGGGGTGAGGACAACAATAATATGTTGTGAAGCCAATTAGTCCAGATTACATGTGTCCATTGGACATGTGTGTGAAATGGACAGCTATGTATGGGCAAGATTTTTTTTGGGAACAGATTGCCCTTTTTTTCAGGTGAGAATGGGATGTGGGGAGGGATAGTAGGTATATTTGGGGAGGTAGGCTGGGTAGGTTAACAGATAAGACAGACAAGATGCATACAGGGGCAGTATATGACACATGGTGGGTAAACACCTTGATGGGGAGGGGTGTTTGGATATCAGAAGCCCATGAGCCCGTAGTGGAAACAATGGGACTGAGGTCCCCACCCATGGGCAGTCACCACTGCTCCTTCACAGCCACAAAGGTGGCTGTGCTGGGGGCTGAGTAGGAGGGCCAGGCCGACCCTCTAGTTGTGACACGTGGCCCTCAAGCTGGCATGGCAGATCTCCAAACTCCCTGCAAAGCTCACTACGCACCACAGCCCAGACCTGGTGATGTGTGACAGTGTCCTTTCCATGCCTGCTTCCAAGGGGGGCAAGCCCCATCCTCTGAGGTAGTTCTACCCAAAAGTGGTGCAAGACCAATGGATGAGGAGGTCCTGGGGTGGGCCCCAGACGTGCTGGTGCCTAGTGCCATAGCCAGCTGAGGTGGGACAGGTGGGTCCGCTGGGACAGGCCTTCCCAAATGCGCTATGGTGTTTCAATTTTGCAACATACGTGGGTTAGTAATAGTCAACACATTCCAGGATTAGATATAATAGCATGCATAGATACTCTCATTAACCCAAAACACCAGATATGGAACAGTTGCATAGCAAACTGAACAAATGCATATATGGAACCACAGTGGCCATTACAGCAGCATGCAGGTACATTGATAGGAGCATGCCATCAATGTCGGAGTATTTCATCATGGCACATGCATAGAAACAAATTTAAATATTTATCGAACAATAGGGCATATCTACCAACAGTAGATTTAATGCAGCACATACCGATTGAGTTGCGTATTTAGTGTATTGTTGCAGATGTGGTTGGGGGGAGAGAACGATGTCAGTTAACAACTAGTATATTCCTGTAGTTCTAATTACTTTCCTAGTCAGTGCTGTGATCTGTACCTTACAGGTATTAGTACACTACCCTATCGCCTTAGTTTGGACAGTGGTATGGATGTAGAGAACTATATACATGAACTGAGTTTTACCTGCAGTATACACCTCTTACCTGGTATACCTGTGGAAGTATTGTTTGTTAACACTACCTAACTGTTTCTACGTTTCTACACATATTCTCAGATTCCAGGTTGATGTTATGGACATACCTGTTCATCTCTTATTGCACACACTCTGGGCATGTCTTGACCACATGCAGGTGAACTTGGACATATTTTGACTATTGCCCTGTTAAACCTTTGATGAATTGTACAATGACAGGTTTGTTTTCATTGACATTTTCCAAATATGTACAGGCCTGACAGTCAGTTATATGACATAAAATGCTGCCTACATGTCAGAGATGAGCACACTGATATTCCAGGGGGACAGGGTAACAGTCAGGAGATATGGGCCGATTAACTGGATATTCTGGACAATGCTGTACACTTGTGGGGTATGATTCTGCATACAGCTTACTACCACTTCCAGGATTCCAACCATGGCTGTGTCTGCTGACAATAAAACAGTTTCCATCACAGTTGAACATGCTATATAGATATTGCTGTGCATCTCTTGTCTGATTTCTGTCTATAATTCTCCTGTGGTATTACAATCTGATCTTGTAATTACAACACTCATACAGGATTTCCTAGACAGTTTTATTATGTAGCACAGTGTGGGTGACAGTGATGAGTAATACCTTATTATTCAGAGCAACTGCAATAATAACAATGCCATACAATACCAGAGTAAACAGTACCGGTACAGGATATCAATATTTTACTTCTAGGTACAGTGTTCATATCTGACAGACCTGTGGGAGCAATGTTTGTTAGCACTACCTGAATGTTGCCACACAAATTACCAGATTCTGCATTAGTATTATGCAGATACTTCTCACTCTGTTACTGTACACACTCTGGTCACAGCTTGACAACATGGGGTGTAGATGGGACATACTTGGCTTATTACTGTCATAACATTTTGGGGAGTTGCTTGAGTGACAGGTTTGTTCTTATAGCTGTCTGACAATCAGTTGTATTTCTTGCTTGCTGCTTAAATGTCTGGGATCATCCCACTGATTTGTCAGGGGGACAGGGTAACAGGCAGCAGATGTGGGCCAATTTACTGGACATTCTGTACAGTTGTGAGGTATGATTCTGCATACAGCTTACTACCACTCCCAGGATTCGAACCATGGCTGTGTCTGCTAAAAATACAATGGTTTACGTCTCAGTTGAATGTGCTGTTTGGATTTTGTTGTCTGTCTTTTCACTGTTTTCTAAGTCTCTCTCAGTTGTACTATATGACCTCTTGGGATTGCAACAGTCATATACAGACATTCCTACACATTTTATTTATGTAGCACAGTGTGGGTAACAGTGCTTAATACAACAGTACTATTAAGAGATTACAACTCTACATTACTATATACCAGAGTAAACACATGCAGTCCAGCAGTTAGACCTTTATTGTCAGGCTGTTATGCTTTTATTTACATACAACCTATATGAGACTCTTCCTGCCATATTCTCTGGTGTATGGAGTACATGCGTTAAACAATACAGGTTTTATACAGGTAATTAACTTACTACTACTTTTAGATTTATTTCCTATGAAAGTATATGCAAGAGTATTACTAACCTGCCTTGTGTCACAACCTCTGCAGTCTACAGGCATGGGCTTCCTGGTTCGCAGCCCGCTCATCTGCTACTGTGAAAGACATAAGAGGAATATTTAGCCATACCTATCCATAATATACATGAGCTGGCAATTATTAAACAGGTAGTGGACTGATACTTACACACGGCTGGGACATCCACTATCCTCCTAGCCTTTTGGATCCACTGATCCAAGAGATCCCCCTTTCTCCACTTTAGGTCGGCATAGTGATGCCTGACCTTCTCACCAGTTTGGGGTATGCCAGTGGTACTGGTGAGGTCATGGGAGAGACTGTCCTAGGCTTCCACTTTGTATTAGGAACCCTGGTACTGGCCCTGCAGCAGTCTCTGGTCATGGTCTTTTGCAAGGAGTCCTGCCATGACTCTGGACTCCTAGATGCCCCAGCGCTGCATCTGAAAGTGCACACCATCTCCCATACCAGACAGAGTGCCCACAGGAGGAAGATGCAACCAGTTATGAGATGTATTCCCACTTGTTGGGTTTAAATAGGGCCGGTTTCTTGCACATTGCCATGATTGGACAGTTTTGAAAATGCTAAGCTATGGGCAAACCTGCTACCTAAGGCTGGCATTGCTTAAAGGGGTATACCAATGGGCAAACTGATATAGCTGGCCTAACCATTGCTTATACCTACTAAGCTAGGCTGTTCAATGCTTAGCATTGCTTCATTTTTAATTTGCATTATACTGTGTTTGGTATCCGTGATTCATGTGTACGTACACTGTATGGGGTCTTTCTGTTTATTAGGGGATTTCAACACTTTATTACAATGACACCTCACATATGGGCTTAATGCAGTATTCCATTTCACATATTTATGTTATGTAGTAGGTTATACAACATAAAACTGTACATAGATTCACATCACATGTTCAATTTGAATTTCCTATAGTGAGGATCTGTTTGGTGATACCTCAATCGTATGTGCTGCTGTGATAGCTTAGTGGTTAACTACTGTGACTATAGTGTACAGGGTCCTGGGTTCAAGACCTGCAAAGGTTGTTTATTTTGTTTCTGGCCAGAACATTGGCTGATGCATACAGAGTGATTAAGGCACTTTTAAGCAATTGTAAGTGGGTTTGCGTGAAGGTAAGCAATGCTAACTTCCAGTTAAATATGCTTACAGAGAGTTAGCTTCAATATTGCTTAACCTGTGTGTGCAAATGGGTTTAAACTCGCTAACTACTGCTTAAATATGTTTACTCCAACTGAAGTTGCAGACAAACCTAGCCTAATTATACCAAGAGTACACAAAATTAGGTGCTAAGTTTTAAAAGATAACAGTGCACAATAGCTGTATTCTCTACTTACAGGTAGCTGGACTTTAGGACCATGCAAACTCCTGACTGGTGTATCTCCTGACGTCAGAGAGTTTTCTTAGTTCCTATCAGTCCTGCCGCCATTTTTTAAAATACTACACCAAACAGAAGGGTACTGTTGTGTGATCCCCTGCTCGGTTGCCTGCTCCTGCCTCAAGACACGCTATCTTCCTGAGAAACCTGTATTTTCTGTCCTACAGAACCAACGCTGGGACATATCTGTAAGCGCAACTAGAAACTGTTCATTCTTAACTGTTACAATATTCAATAAGGTGACTCTAGCGTTAATGCTAATGACAGCGTTTCTACTGCCTTTCTACATTGTTTTCAAGCATCACCTGTATTGTAATTGTTCTAAGGTCTAGGTGACTTCATTATATTTTATTTTTAAATTGTAAGCTGCTCAACTCTAGGCAACAGCAATTTACTCTAAGAATTAAGCAGCTCTAGTAACGAAAGTGATATACGAAGTTGGCATTGCTGTTCTCTTACATTTATGCTATAAATCCCTGTGTTAATCCACTGTTGTTTTAGTCGTTTAGATGGTCTTGGCGACAGCATTTTATGTTAAGTAATAAGCAGTTTAACACGAGGCGACAGCATTTCACTCTAAGATATTACCAGCCTAAGTAATGAAACTGATATTTAAAGTTAGCATTGCTGTTCTCTTAAATGTATATGGTATATCACTGTGTAAAACCACTGTTGCTTAGTCGATTAATCTAGCTGATAGCCAGTTTGCTGTGGGGAATCTGTGTTTTAGCGACTCTTGTTTTATATGCTTGTATGTGTAGAATTATATCTACTAGTGTATTGCCTGGGGAATCTGATTAACACTGCACGTGCTTCTGCCTCTAGTAGTGTTTTAAACTACTCAACCAGCAAAGCTATAGCTTTATCTTTAACTTGCTTTATATTAAGATTGACTGGTGCATATCTTGGCTTATATCTCTAAT
The DNA here is from genome assembly GCF_019279795.1 of Protopterus annectens. Taxonomy (NCBI): domain Eukaryota; kingdom Metazoa; phylum Chordata; order Ceratodontiformes; family Protopteridae; genus Protopterus; species Protopterus annectens. The sequence continues at coordinate 295,066,983 of NC_056745.1, forward strand.
TGAATTTAATGTTGTTTTCCCTTATACATAATATATTAGGGACATGAAAACCATTTTTGTTTGGTACTGAACTTTGATATCAATCCGTTCTTTAAGAGTATCCCTACTACAAGAATTTAAATGTATAGGCCATAAGCTTTACTAAGCTAGAGTACTATAATATCCTGATATTAATCTTTGTTTCCTATCTTACCATAGATAGCCCCCTTAACTACAACCGTGTGGGTCTCAAACATACGCAGAGGGACTGCTCCTATGGTGCGAATGCACAAGAAGGCTACAAGTACTACAGTGTCAGCCAACTACTTCCCATGTAAATAGGGTAAAAGGATACCCTATTAAAATTTAGTAGTATTGTAAAGCGTCTTGTAGGCAGGGACAAAACAGTACCTTTCACTTAATCTGGTAGCCCCTGTCCATACAACTTATTCCTAACAAGTTACTTAAAATCCACTACTTTTATTCCTAAAGTTAGCTATTGTTAAGCCAATGAAGTTGCAGACAAACCTAGCCTAATTATACCAAGAGTACACAAAATTAGGTGCTAAGTTTTAAAAGATAACAGTGCACAATAGCTGTATTCTCTACTTACAGGTAGCTGGACTTTAGGACCCTGCAAACTCCTGACTGGTGTATCCCCGCTACGCTCGGGCTCGCTCCGCTCCCCACCCTGCCCCCATATCCCACCCGCCCCCGCTATATCCACATTTATTAGGTCATAATCCCATCCCACTCAACCCCTGAACCAATCATAGCCCCCTTACGGTTAGCCTATCTCCTCCCATAATTCTAGCTAATTACCAATTAACTAGCTGGCCCTCCTAACCCCACATATAAAATTAATCAGCCTTGACTACTAGACTGGCAAAATAATGAACTCTATCATCCCACCACTAGTTTTTCTCCTACTGATTCCTTATCTCTTATCATGGTATGAGAACCAAACCCTACTGGGTATTCACTTCCCAAATGGTCACACCAGTAATCATCTAACTCCTCCCTTGAATCTAATCTCTCCTTCTAACTGCCCCACGACAACATCATGCCCCAAAAGTATGTATCTCACCCAACGTTATCCTAAAGTAACCATTACAAAATCTAGTCTGAAGATACTTAGTAAACTACTACGTCTCTTAGACCACCTGAAAGCAAGTATTACTAAAGATGGAGATATTCACCCTAACCCAGGCCCATCCACAGTCTTAGACCCGTCACCCTATGTTAACTCATAGATCCTCTAGCTCTCCTCATCTTCCATCTTAACCTAAGAAGTATAAATAACAAGATACATAATCTACACGCTATGATAGCCACACATCTCCCAGACATCATGTGTCTATCTGAAACATGGCTCAAACCATCCACTAAGGATGAAGAAATTCTTCCACCTAGCTACAACATACTTAGGGTTGATCGAGAGAAAAAAAGGTGGCGGTATAGCAGTAATGTTTAGAAATACACTGAATATCATTATGAACCCAACACAACCCCCCAAGATCTCTAATATCGAACTAATTGCCCTAAAATATGCCTAAATAACCAAAAGTGTATCAATCTAATTGTAGTCTATATCCCACCAGGGAAAAATTTAGAAACCGTGGAGCTCACACTAAGCTGGCTTACCTCAAACTACCCCAGGAAACAATTGTCCTAGGAGACTTTAACCTTGACTGGTCCCAATACTCTGACCAGATGAATCCCTGCCCATCAACCTATATGGTTTCTCCCAAAATATAATATCTCCCACTAGAATAGGTAACTCTCAACAAAAAGAAAGTATTATCGACTGGATTCTTACAAATAAAGACACACCTAATTATACCACGGGTACCCTCCCCAATGATCTTAGTGACCACCTTACCACCTTCATCATAAAGCATAAATTGATGCGAACAAACCTTCCCATATATAAAGTAGTTAGAAACAAGAAGAAATTTGTTCTTGAACAATTCCTAGCAGAACTTAAATCCTGTAACTGGTCCATGCTAAAACACTCCCCATAGATGAGAGTGTTACATACTTTAATGATACATTCCTAAATATACTGGACTCTCATGCACCCAACCGATCCATCAGAGCCAAAGTCCAAACTGCACCTTGGCTAACTAAAGAAACCAGATCTAAAATTAAGCTCAGAGACCAGGCCTGGTTAAAATGGCGTACACCAAAGAACCCTAGATCGTATCAAATTTCAGCAGCTCAGAAATTCTACAAAAACAGATACTACCCGGGATAAAAAGAATTACTTCTGTTATCTCCAAGACAAACACCAAAATAACCCAAAGAAGTTTTGGGCATGTTTTAATAACCTTCGTTATTCTGGGAAATCAACTACCCCTACCCCTGAAAAACTTATAGGTAAAGATCCTGAAGTAATAGCTAACTCATTTAACTCTTTCTTCACTGAGACCGTTCAGGCACTAGCCAGTCAGTTACCTACTACTTCCACCTCCTTAGCCAGTCCTATTGGCAAAAATCTACCTGCCTTTAGTCTTCAACCTATATCCACCTCCTATATTAGAACTCTATTAAAGAAACTCAAACCATCCACCCTATCGGCTGATCGTCCCAGCCGAATACCTACAGTTAGCAGCTGATGTTATAGCCTATCCCATCTCAATCCTGATTAATAGAACCATTACAGAGGCCACCATCCCTCAATCTGGAAAATATCATATGTCATCCCACTTCACAAAGGAGGCCGCTCTACGGAAACATCGAACTATAGACCTATAGCAATTTTGTCACCCATAGCAAAAATTATGGAAAGGTGTGCTCACAAGCAACTCCTACACTACCTTACTCTTAACAATCTTCTCTCTAAAACCCAACATGGGTTTCGCCCCCATCATAGCACTACCACTGCCCTCCTTTCCTTTGTGGATTCAGTAAATAACAATCGGAACAACAAATTTATAACTTCTGCTCTCTTTCTTGACTTGTCAAAAGCCTTTGACATGGTCAATCACCAACTATTGTGCCACACCCTTAAATCCCTTCACCTTGATATCCTAGCCCTACAGTGGTTTGATGCTTACCTTTCTGGTAGACAACAAGCAGTCCAGTGGCAAAGCAAACTATCCCTCTTGCTACCAAATACCATAGGAGTTCCCCAAGGCTCTATACTTGGTCCCCTTCTCTTCTCTGTATTCATAAACAACCTCCATTCAGTCATCCCCAAAGCCACCTGCATCCAATATGCAGATGACTCCACCCTGATTTGTTCTGATGTCTCCCTCCATAATCTCCAAATAGCCACCCAACACTGCTTCGCGGCAGTGGAAAAATGGTTTTCAGAACGGAAACTCATACTGAATCCCATAAAAACTAAGCTACTTCTAATCTTCCCCACCACAGGAATCCCCTCAGGCCAATACCGCCTCATTCTAATAATAAGATCTTTCATGTTCAATCCATTAATGGCACCATCATTGAACCTGTCACCAACACTAAACTACTAGGTGTTACTATTGATCACAAGCTTAAATTTGATGTTCACATTACTCAAACTATTAAGACAGTTAATAAGAAACTAGGTTCTATGTACAGAATTAAGAACTTTCTAACTCCTTATACCAAATTAACTACAGCACGAACTCACCTTCTTTCCACTCTACTGTATGCTTCCCCGGTCCTATCCTTCCTCAATAAAAATGAGCTCAACAAACTCTCAGTTGCTTATAACCATATCGCTAAATTTGTGACTGGGTCTCCTTACCGTACTCATCACTGTCTCAACCTAAAGAAGCTTGAATGGTTAGAATTACCTAATCTTCTAAAATTTAACCAACTTACGGAAGCATTTAAAATAATTAAGGAACCAGAAAAAAACCCTCTCTGAACAAACTCCTGACCCCTTACTCCAACCTTAACTGCCTCCGATCTTCTAACAGTGTCCTGGTACAAACCATGAAATCAAATAACTTGGGAGGTGATGCTCTCTATGCCAATTCTATTGGAAGGCTATGGAATTACCTTCCCAATAACCTTAGACTAACAACCTCACTCAGCCATTTTAAAACTAGTCTCAAGTCATTTCTTAAGGCACACTGGCTATGCCCTTGTGACAATCCTGACTAACCCTATAGCTCCCTACAACCCACTCTTTATTATCTATAGGACTTCCTCACCCAAATCTCACTGGTTTCACTTAAACTTATTCTCTATACACGTCCTCTTCTCTTTGACTGCCCTCTCCTATAACCATAGATTCGACTTGTCTATGTAGATATAGCCTTCTCCCTTGTGCTTAAAAGCGCAAACCTCTTTACTTCTCAACCTATCTAAATATTTGGGTATCTACTCAACATTGTAATTGTGGAATTTAGTAGAATATACTTGTATTCAATCTATCTGTATTTTGAATGTTTCTGATCTTAGACTATGTATTGTTTGTTCTATTTAATTGTGGAGCTTTTCTCCCCGGGTCTCTGCTGAAAAGGGATATGTATCCAGTCAGACTAACCCGGTAAACAAATGTAAAATAAATAAAATAAATAAATAAATAAATTAAATATGCTTACTCTTGCTTACTAGTGCTTACTTCCACTTACCACCACACTAATTTAGACAGTAATATCAAATGGTTCTTGGGAAGGTGATGGATTTGGAAACTGTATGGATTTATCATTCATTACACATTTTACCTTCCATTTGTGTCCCTGATTCCTGTGTACATATACTGTATGGGGCACTTGTGATTATTTGTGGACTTTACAATGTTATGACAATGACACCTCACATCTGCATTTAATGCAGTACTCCAGTTCACAAATATATGTTATTTAGTAGGTTATGCAACAAAAAATATTGGTCTTAAAGTGGTTTGACATGGAAAATGGAATGTACTGGAGTGGGACACGAACCGGGAACAACTGCTTGTAAGGCGAATGTTCGGCCCACTACACTATTGCAGTACTGCTTCATCTGTATATATCCTGCTTTTTATCCTCTTGTGCCATTTAAGCTGCATTAAACATAGCTAAGCGATGGGCAAACCCGCACACCTACGGTCAAATGTAATCTGTTTCATAAAGAAATGCTTTATATTTCATGTTTTAAATATTGCTCTTTTAAACTTGGGGGGATGTTGCTGGAGGCATGCGAACACCTATGAGTGGTCTCGCTCATTGTTATTACTATACTGTTGTTCATGATTGTAGGAGCATGTATATTCTGAGAGCTCTGCTCTCAGACATGTCCCCTGCACTTGTACATGCTCCGTGTCCATTTAGGAGCTCAGGCAGCATGCCTTCATTGATATGCATGGCACACTGCAGTCCTGCTCCTAAAGGGCCACTTCCATGCAGGACTAGCCTGCATGGAAGGATAGTGAATCCAGGGGTATATATATATATATATATATATATATATACATATATATATATATATATATATATATATATATATATATATATATATATATATCCTCTAACCTAGACCTTCCCTTGACACTAAAACACATGCAATCAGACATGCGCAAATACTATGCCCATATCAAACATTAACACAATTACACACACTTGCACAGAAATTCCCAGCCCTAAAGAAAACTCACTTACTGTTATCAACAATACTGACAGTCATTCAAATAGATGATGACATCAAATACCATCTGCACAGTTCACTCTGTCGAACAATGAACATTTGACCAAGTAAACAGCAACCTCAAGGACAGACTCGTATAGTAAACTGTTAGAAAAATATGAAAGAGTAGTATTTTGAGATATTTGAGCTAAGCTAAAACACCAACAAATAGCAAGAAATATTTGTAAATTAAATGCAAAACAGTAGTAAAAAAATCTTGTTGATATCAAAATCTCTTTACTTTTGCAAATAAAAACAGCTTCACCTTCTTCGTACCAAAACAACAAATCTTCTTGCTGCAATTAAAAATAGCTTCACGTCTTAGTAGCAAAACAGCAAATTCTTTTTGTGTAAAACTTATATAAATCAGCAAAAAAGCTCTGTGCTTATGTAAAGAAGCTAGAAAAAAATGTATGTACTCACCATAATGTTCCATCTGTGTTGTTCATTTTTATTCACCATCAACGTATGGGCTTGGATCTGACTCAGCCATTATTTTTAGCTCGTGGAAGCCTACAAACCCTTGAGCTCCTCTGTACCCACAATGCCTCATACCTATTCCCCTCAGATAATACTTGTAGCTGAAAAGGAAAGACGATAGTAGCAATCGTATACACAGACCATCCATGGACATCAAGCCGCAAAGTGTTTAAGATGTCCTTTGAATCCTTACATCTTGTCTATGGACAGATCTAAGGAGGGTGGGGAGTTGCTGAATGAAAATGGACAACACAGATGGAACGTTATGGTGAGTACATAACTTTTTTATCTGATGTTGTCAATTTTCATTCACCATCAATGTATGTGGCACAGTCCCCAGCTACTTAATCCCTGGGTGGCCCTAAGAAAGGATGTGCCTAAGAACGGACAAACCAAAGGCTGATCTTCCCCTGGAGACCAGACCTAATTTGCAATGTTTGGTAATGGTATGTGGATTAGACCAAGTAGCAGCTGTGCAAATATCATCCATAGAAGCTCTGGACTGAAAAATAGTGGAAGTTGCCACAGATCTGGTGAAATGGGCTCTTACAGGCTTAGAGAGGGGACACATTCAGTTTTGCATACACCAAGAAAATACATTCTGTTATCCATTTGGCAGTAGTCACATTCTTTATGGGTTGTCCTAACCCATGGTGGGCAAAGGAAATGAAAAGCTGGTCTGACTTCCTGAATTCCTCCATACAATGCAAATACGAATGCTGCAAAACTCCCCTTGTTTACTGAAATTTGGAAAGAATACTGGAAGCTGAATGGCCTGATTAATATTGGATTCTCACACCACCTTTGGTAGAAAGAAAGCATTGGTCCATAAGGAAACCCTATCTTTGTGAAAGACCAAGTAAGGGGGTCTTGAGGGTAAAGCTTGAAGCTCTGATATTCTACTTGCTGATGTTATAGCAACCAGAAAGGCTGTCTTCCAGGATAGGAATTTCAAATCACAATTGGCTGCAGGCTCAAAGGAGGGTTGTGTTAGACCTTGTAGTACTAGAGTTAAATTCCATGGGGGAACAGGGTTTTTAAAGGGGGGTCTTAGCAGAAGAGCACCTTTCAGAAGGACTACAATTTTTTACAGACGCCAGGGCAGAACTGTAGAATTCCACATGGAAATTTGAAATTGCTGCAAGCTCAACTCTTAATAGTAGATATGCTTGCTCCTTCATTAAACAATTCTGCTAGAAATTCAAGGACTGCATAAGTAGGAGCTGTAAAGGGTACTATGTAATTTTGTTCTACCCAGTAAACAAATATTTTCTACTTGCTTTTGTACAATTTCCTAGTAGATGGCTTATAGGAAGATAATAGAATAGAGCAGACTGGGGAAGAAAGCATAGGTTGCCTGTCCATCAATGGAATTGGAGAAACTATGCAGTCATTCTGAGGTTGGGAAGGTCTGGGTGAATCAGTCTTGTCAGTTGGGACAAAAGGTCTGGAGTAGTTTCCAGAATCCAATGTAGAGGTAAAAGAAAGGGAAACCACACTTGTTGAGGCCAGTAGGGTGCAATGAGTATTACTTTGCTCTTCAGTATGGCTACCTTCTGTAAGAATCTGGGGATCAAGGGAGTTGGGGGACAGGCATTTAACAGACTGGGGGACCAATTGTGTAGAAGCACATCCCTTGATGAATATCCCACTAGGGGGATTAGGGCAAAGAAGCAGATGCATTTGTTGTTTAGGTGAGATGTAAAACGATTGTAGCAAGGCTGGCCCATTAATGGAAAAATCATTTTCATCACTTTCTGGTTGAAGGACCATTTGTGAGGTAATAGAATGGACCTGCTAAGTTTGTCTGCTATCAGATTGGAATTCCTTGGAATGTGCATTGCTACTAGAAAGTGATTGGAGGCTATCACCCACTACCACACTTTGAGGGATTCTCAATACAATGGGTAAGACTTGGTTTCTTCTTTCTTATTGATATACCAAACTACCGACATATTATCCATTTGGATTGCAATTGTCCCAAGAGGGAGAGAATCTTGGAATGCTTGCAATGCCAAAACCACCACTGTCATCTCTAGAACATTGATATGCAGGTTGGCCTCTGTAGGGGACCAAGTGCCTTGGACTGTCTTCTTCAGATAATGCTCCCCCCCACACACACACAATCTGCAAAGTGTCTATGGTCACTATTGCCTTGGACTGGGGAGGTATGAATGGGCAACCTTGTTGGGGCTGACTTGACTGTATCCACCATGGGAGGTAATTTCTGCATATCTGAGTAACCCTTGTCTTTGTCAGCATAGGGTGAGTGAAGATGGGGAATTTGATTTGTAGCATCCATTGTAACACTCTCATGTGAAACCTTGCTAGGGGTACCAAGGTAATCAGTGCCACCATCCAATGTAGAGCCTGCAGGACTTTTCTGTCCAATATCTTTGTACTGCAAGTAATTCTTCTGACCTGGCTTCTGATGCTCTGCAGTTTTGGTAATGGTATGGATCGAAGCGTGGATTGAGTGTCGAACATTGTGCCTATGATTTCCGGATTTTGGGTGGGTTGCAGTTTTGATTTATTGTGCTCCCCTGAGTTAAGCAAGTTTTTAGTACCTGGTCTCTCACTTGTACCAATTGAGGCCTGGTTGGGGCGGTGATAAGACAGTCATCCAATTAAGGAAACACCCAGATTCCCTGCAGCCTTAGATGGGCTGCTACCACTGCCATGCATTTGGTAAACACCCTGGGGATTGTGGTTAGGCCAAAGGGCAATACTCTGAACTGGGTCTTACAACTGGAAAAATGTGAATTAAAATTGCAGATAAGACAAGAAGCATGTAAACCACCAGGACTTAACACTTAGATTTCCATCACCAGCATTCTCAATGTTAGGAGACTCTGTCACCACACATATTGTTGACAGCTGAACTCTCCTGTTTTAATTTGACATTGGTGGAGATTTATACAATTATTTATTATTAATTTTTAATTAGTAATTGGTATTAGATATTGTAATTCTGTGCACAAAAAGTTTTCTTTCAAATTAAAAGGTTCCACCCGAGAGGCAGATCTGAAAAAGCCTGAGTGAAAGGGTTGCAGACAAGCTATATTTATTAATTTTTAACATGCAGAGATGCTTTTAAGTGGGGTTGCTTTCCTTATTATTTAAATTTTCCTATTTATTAAAAAAATTACTATTATTTAACTGATAATCTGCTGTATACCAAGAACAACATTTAGCTTCTATGTAAAAAATACCAATCACACATAACCCAAATTACAAAGTCCTCACTGGTGTTTGTTATAAGACCCATAGCAGACCAACATTTCAATTTTTCACCCAGTCAGATTTTACTTAGTGAATTCCCGCTTACAGTTTTTCTATCCAATCACATAGACAATTGATAGCGTAGTATGTGTTTTAGACAATTTAGCCTACATAGTTGATTAGATGGGTAACACCTAATGGTACACATTTATGTAAAAAAAACACCAAACACATGGACCCTTATTACTATATCCTCATAGGTGCATTTATAAGTCTTCTAGCACACCAGATTTTCAAATTTCAAAATCATCTATATTCTAATATATATTGTACGAGTTATTTAAGTTTCAGCCAATCACAATTATATGTTTATGTTTCTATAGAATTAAATAGAATGTTGACTTTTACTTTGTTTTTGAAATATTCATAAACACATAATTTATTTCTAGATGTGTTGTTATCAGTCTCGCCTTTATTCTCACTGAATCATCAGATCCAATGTGTCGGATCTGTCACGACCATTACAAAAGCTCGAGGACTTCAGCAAAGCTCATGGGCCTCCTTCCCTACTGAATAAATCCAATTCGGATACAAACAATAACTGCAAACAGCTCCAGAACCACCAATAAATGCTTCACCACTTGTAAAAGAAGAAACGGATTTATTACAACAAAACTAGCAACAAAATAAAGATGTATCTTTTGTATAAGTTAAAAACAGGTAGAGCGCTTTCACCCAAAGCATTTGGGCTTCATCAGAACAACTCATAATTTGAAACTCCAAGCTTAAATGCTTTTTTGGCGCCAAAAAATTTTTTTTTAAAAACTTCAGAAAATGTAAAGGAACAATGTCCTTTTAAAATAATAAACATAGCGATTTCACCATATTATTTAAATAAATACTATCATCTAACTTCATATACTTATAATATACAAATACACACAATAAAAACATATATGTAAAAGAATAATAATGCACATATTGAACCAATAAATCTATACTAATATATATATATATAATGTATTTTTGATAAAATGAAATAACTCACTACCTACTAAAAAATGTAAATGAATACATAGAGTATAGTCCCAAACAATATATCATATTAATATATGGACTATTAATCAATGTGTACACTATCTAATCAAGTATAATAAGAATAACATATGAAATTGTATATATGTAAGCTGTTAGTAATTGCCGATTGGTGTATGAGTTAATTTAATTTAAGTGTCTCCTGAACAGCCTTCTATTTTCATCACAAACTTCTTTCATAATTCTATACTCAATAATGACCTAATGCTTATCTAAATTGTTGCAAAATTTCCAAAATAGGTTTAACTGGGACATAATCATTAAGTCCAGGTAGAGTAGTTGCATCCAAATATATCTGCCACCAAACTTCCTTATAATTCAATAAGCTTTTACTATCACCTCCTCGGGGATCCATAATAATTGTATCTAAAATAGCAAATTTGAATTGGTGACTATCACCTTTCTTTGCGATATGTCTGTATAATGCATTAGTAGTATCTCTTGTTCTTATACTATAGGTATGATCATAAATTCTTTTTTTTTAATTTCTTTCCGTCTTACCTACATAATAACTAGAACACATATTGCACTTTGTCAAATATATAATCATTTTAGTATCACAATTTCCTGTTTTAAATTGTACTGTTGTCTTATGTACATTCTCTAAAATTAATTTATCCTTTTCCAGTATATAGCTACATTGATTACAAGCTCCACATTTCTTACTATATGCATTATGTCCTCTCTTAATGTTCTTTGCCCCTACATGATAGCCTTCTAAATGTTGTTTTATATTTCGACCCATTTTGTAGATAAAATTGGGTTTAATACCCAAAACTTCTGTCAAGGTATCATCACCCATAATTAAATACCAATATTTGTACATCAAATTTTTTATCTCATTAGCAGCCAAATTCTATTGAATAATACATGATCTTTGATATGGGCCTATCATAATTTTATTATTACTAAATTCCATTTTTTGATTCAATGGCAGTCCTATACTGGATCCTAACAGTGGCTTAAATTTTGCATCCCATTCCTGAATGATATAATTTACTATATTTGTCATCATAGTTTGGGGATAACCTCTTTGTTTGAATAAATACATTATAAAATTCAATTCTTCTATCATGTTTTCGTAATCAGAGGTCATCCGTGCTGCGCGAATACATTGTCCTTTGAAGACGTTATACTTAACTTGATAATTGTTGGAAAAAGTACTTTTTCGATGTATTTTAGATTTCATTTTACCTCTCTGATGGTATATGTAGGTATCCAGGTAGGCCACACCTACATAGCTGTGAGTAAAAGTAAATTTTAAATATTCACTGCTATTATTGAGAAATTGAATGAAAGATTGAAGTGTTTCCATATCACCCTCCCATAGAATATACATATCGTCCAGAAATCTGGAATAATATTTGATATATTTAAAGTATATACTGGGAAATAGTTGAGTGTCTTCCCAATCAAGCATAACCAGGTTGGCATATATGGGGGCACAAGCTGCCCCCATAGCAATGCCCCTGGTCTGCTTGAAATACTCTCCTTCAAAAAAGATGTAGTTATTATCTAGTACTATGGACATCAACTCAACTACTAAACATATTTCGTCCCAACTGAAGTTGGAATATTTGACAATACTATTGTTAAATGCTTCTAGTCCTTCATATTTTGGGATGCATGAAAAGAGGTCAACAACATCAATGGTGACAAAAATGATACCTTCTTTCCATGCATCAATGGGAAATTTACTTAAGCACTCCCGTGAATCTTTTACCATATGAGGTATAACATTATATATGTATTTTAACTTGATGTCAATAAATTTCCCTAATGGGAATGTTTTAGCTTTGCTACCTGATACTATAGGTCTAAACGGTGGGTTGGAGGTGTCCTTATGTACTTTAGGTATGCCTACCAGTGTGGCTAATTTAGGATGTTTTACCTTAAGATAATTATATAACTCATTGGTAACTCTTCCTTCAATTAGATATTCTTCCAAATAAGAGTTAATTCTTTGGTAGGCTATATTAATCTCATTAAGAGATTTAGTTTCATAATTTCCAGAGAGGTATAGAATATCATGCATCTTTTTTGTATATTCAATACTATCATACAGGACCACTCTTCCCCCTTTATCAGGTTTCATCACCCTGATGTTACTGTCCCTTTATAAATTTCTTAATATTTTCTCTTCCTCCCTAGTTAAATTACTAGTAGATGTAATTTCTCTAAACTTATTGTACATTTGATAAATTTCCCTAGTCACTATTTTATCATAAATATCTACTGTAGGATGACTAGGTGGAATATAAGTACTAGCTTTTTTTAACTTATCCACAGGATTTTTATTCCCATCACTGTGTATCTCAGGTTGATCTCTAAATAATACAGCCAAATTAATTTTTCTAATGTTCTTTTTGAACTCACATAAGCAATCTACAATGTCAAATTTGGGGTTGGGCACATATTTCATACCCTTAGTTAACAAATCAAAATGTGAATGACAAATAATAGTATTAGAATAATTGTAAATACCAAAGTTGTTGTATGTATATATATTGTCCTTAACTGCAATAACATCTGTCTCACAACCAACATCTGATGATTTAGTTACTACTTGTTCTTCCACCAATACTTCTGATTGCTCCTTGTATTGGACTGGTAGTGATGTTGCTGCATTCTGTTCTGGTAAGGTTGTCCATGTTCTAGTCTGTCCTTTTGAAAATTTTGTTCTCTATAATAGGGTGGTCTGTCCTGAATATCTCTTTCTCCCTGTAATCGATTATCATATTTATTTGCATATTTGCTTTTTTCTTTTTCCTTAGGCCAAATATAAGCCATATCCTTCTTATAACACTCAACATCTCTTTGTATCTTTTTAAACTTTCTATCTTGAATATTATTAATCCATCTATCTGCTAAATGGAATTGTTTGGTTTTCAATTTTTCCCATTCAGAAAATAATAGGCCATTAATTATCTTTGTATTCAAATTATCAGCTTCCTGTACTAACTTGCTTAATTTTTCGTCATTGAATTTAATAAGTAACCACATAAAATTGTAACCACATTTATTAAAAAATACATTAAACTCATCAATACCAGTGTTTGTTAAATCTAGGCCCATGGGTTGTTTAAAAACCTCTTTCTTTACCCATAATGGAGTTCCCTAACTTCCTCAGACCTAATTTGTTGTGCTATGAAGAGGTTCTTCAAGCAAGGTCTGGGCTAAGTTTTTGTATTTTTATAGCTTTATACCTTTATCTAATTAGTAATTTCCTTATTGTTAACTTTTCCGGTCTTTTTTCTCTGTGTATTTTTTGTGGTAGTTCCCTAGTTAGTAATCCCTCCTCCCCATTTGTGTCCGCTTTTAGTTAAGGATGTCTAACACCTTATCTACACCCATTTTTTAGATAGAGAGTGTTCTCTTTCATTCCTTCTCTTCCTTAGTGTTTTTCCAGTTATTTAGGACTAAAACCTTTCCTTTCCCATCTGGTTACCGCTCATTTTTTGTTTGAGAGCAGTTAACCAACAGTCCATTTAGGTTAGAGAACTTCTCGCTCTCTTCCCCACAAAGTTTGTTTCAGTTAGAGGACTTTCCCTTCCCTTTCTGTAGTCAAAAAAACAAAAAAAAAACCCAACTTTTGTAGGTCGTCCTATCTTTCCCTTTATTTGTGTTTTTTTTCCTCTGGTTTGTTCTTCAGGCTTCCTTCAAATATGTCCCAAAAGGAAGGCAAGCCAGTAGGATTTAAGAAATGGAAGAAATGCAGCAAGATGATGCTCCTCAGTGATTCGCACACATTGTGTGTATACTGTTTGGAGCCTCTTCATTTACCAGAATCTTGTTCCATATGCCATGCCTTTACTCAAAGGGCACTTATGGAACATAAGAATAAATTGATTTTGAAGGGATTAATTAAAATCCCTTTCTCTGAGGCTATTTCTTCTTCTGTTCCCTCCTCTCCTAAATCAGACAAGTCTGAGAGGTCAGGGAAACGGCCTTCTCTGGCTCCAAAACCTTCGTCGGAGCCGAGCCAATCAACCATAGGTGTCTGCATCAACAGCATCTATGCAGCAGACAGCTTCTATGGATCTGGGAACTTCCTCAGATCAGTCAAAGGGTTCGGATATGAAGTCATCCATAGATTCAGCTTAGAAGACCCAATTTCCCACAAAGTACTGGTATCTGAGTCAATATCCATCCTTGGAGCCTATTACATTCCAACTCCTGTCACATTTTCTTACCAGGTCCAGATCCCCAATGTTGTCCACAAGGTCTGCTAGGAGCCTCTCAGGTGAAGATGTGGATGGTGTGGTGCAGAGGCTCCTCAAGACACCAGCCTTGGCCAAGCTTCTTTTGGATCTGAACCCAAAGGAGTCAGATCAGACTCATCCTTCCTCTGTGGTGCCTACTCCTCCTCTGATCCATCCTTCGGTATTGGAGCCTTAAGACTCCAACATCCAGCTGGTGTCTGTATTGGATCGGGGATCTCTTAGTTCCTCGGACCCGATGTCGAAGCAGAAGTCCTTTGAGATCCAACACTCTCCGGTAGAGTCCTCTGAGCTGGTTTGGATCTTCTCAGATCTGACTCTGTCTCTGGGGGCCTTGGTGTAGGTGGGTTATGCTCCCATATCTTCTTCAGAGCTTCTTTATCCTGTGCCGTGGGCTCTCTCGGCTCCGACATCTCTGTTTTTGGGTCTGAGGAGTTCATCAGAGCATGGATGTTCTGCCTTTGAAGTTATGAGGAGAGTGATAACTGCTCCTCAGTCTCAGGCATAGCCTCCTTCAGAGCTTCCTCCCTCAATGACAGAGGTGTCTTTACCTCATCACCTCCATCCACAGGACAGCAGGGATCCAAGGCCTCATGGTGTTCCCTAGGGGACTCCCGTCTCTTCTGAAACTTCTCTAGAATATGCCTCTGAGGAAGTCCCTCAGAAGAGATCCTGCAACAGGAAGCATCTGGACTCCTCATAGGAGTCTATCAATTCGGATACCAACCTCAATGAAGGAGAAGGGTCCAACAGTCACTTCATGAGGATGTCTCCTTTAGACATCCTAGAAATTCTGTAACAGAGGGGTGACTGGCAGTCATTTTCCCCATTGGCCGAGGAGTCGGTATACCTGAAGGCCTTTGGATCTCACCCTTTAACCTCGTGGGTGACAACACCTTTCAATGAGCTTATTTGGTTAACTTCTTGGAAGGCCTGGGAGACCCCAGACTCCATAGAACCCACTCCCAGGAGGCAAAACAAGCACATTACAGCACCTAAGGACCAAGCCTTCCTTACCAAAGGTGTAGCAGTAGATGCCATGGTCGTGGCGGCTGGCACGAAAAAGGAACTTTCCGAGACCAGTTCTTGCATCCATCCTTCTAATAAGGATTCCAGGACCATGGATACATATGGGAAGCACGTCTTCTCTTCAGAGGCTTTTGCATTATGATCACTGAACTATCCCAGTCATTTCAATAGACTTCAGAGGGATCTGCTAAAAGAACTATCAGACTCCCTCCAAGGAGCTTTAGCTGATGCTGCAGCAGATAAGGTCAACACACAGCTCGCTACCCTCAATTCCTTTGTTAACTCATCCATGCGACTCATTTCATATGCAGCAGATGGAGTGAGTAGGGCGGTGGGTTCAGGCATCTCCATTTGGAGGCAGGCCTGAATGCGCCTTTGCAATTTCACAGAGCCCTTTAAGTCTTCCTTTTCTCATCTCTTTTTGGGCCCGTTCGATTCTCAGCTAGAACGTCTTCTGTGTGGAGGCATATGTGAATGGGGCATGCGTTCGTTGAAGGTTGTGCGTCAGGGCTGGTAACCTGGTACGTAAAAATCCACTACCAATCATTAGCGGACCGGAGTTCCACTGTGGCAACCCCTAACCGGGAAAAAGCCAAAAGACACAAACAAAGTAAAGGAAGCACTAATCTGGTGTGAAGAGGAGGTAAGACCTGTCTGCCATTGGAGTACATTTTTCCACACACACCAGACAATTTCATATGGTTCAGAAGGGTAGTGGAAAGATGTGGTTCAAAAAATTTCAGAGGTCTTACCAAGACACACAGGGTAGAAGTTCCACCAGGGGCAGAGGGGGGAACAATAATGGAAGACGTTGCCCTTGCAGCAGAGGAGGCCCGCAGAATCAGGGCTCCAGAGAATCTTTCTTTGGCAGGTCCTTTCAGTGCTCCTGAAGGATTGCCTGAATGCTCACCTCTGGAGTCATTGGGGGGCAAGTGTCACTGCATCTCAAAGCCTGGCAAAACATAACCAATGACTAATGGGTGAAGGACATAATATCCAGGGGATGTATTATTCCCTTTGCTTTCCCCATTCCGATAAACAAATCTGTTTTAGACATTCCATCCAATCAAAAGGAACAAGCAACATTAGAAATTCAAAATTGCTCAAAAAAGAGTCATCCAAGAAGTCCCCGCAGACCAGAGAGGATCTGGAACTTACTCAAGATTCTTTTTAGTTCCAATGAAAATAGGGGACTGGAGGCTGATATTGGAACTCAGCAAACTAAACAAACTGGTGAAGAAAACCAAGTTCCGGATGGTACCGCTGCAGTCAGTACTTCCATTCCTGGAAAAAGGCAATTGGATGTGCTCTATAGACCTTCAGGATGTGTACTACCACATTTGAATGGATAGGTGATCCAGAAGGTTCTTGTTCTTCTGGCTAGGAGACATTCACTTCCAGTTTTGAGATCTCCCCTTTGGTCTCATTACAGCCCTCAGAGTGTTCACCAAGTGCATGGAGTAGTGGCGGCTCACTTGAGATGCAAAGGATTCCAGGTGTTTCCATAGTTGGATGACTGGCTCATAACCGCCCCCAACCAGACATCTCCTGCTACAAGCCAGAGATGATACACTTCAGCTTTGCTCCTCTCTAGGCATTACCATAAATTACAACAAATCTGCTCTAGAGCCATCTCAAAATTTAAATTTTATAGGAGCAGAGATTGATACAACCATGCTGATAGCAAGACTTCCTCATGACAGAGTACACAATATTCACTTACATGTAAAAATGCTAATCAAGAAATCTCGAGCCAGTGCAAAACAAGTGCTACAAGTTCTGGGGAAAATGGCAGGATCTATCGTACTTATTCCTCTAGCTCATCTACATACACAGATATTTCAATGGTTACTTTCCACACAATGGTCAGTTCTGGATTTACCAATGTTGCACAAGATCCTCATTACCAAATTTTGCAAAAAGGATCTAGAGTGGTGGATTCATTCTCCCTCAGTTTCTTAAGGGTGTTCCTTCATCCCTCCACCACCGCAGGCCACAGTGACCACAGATGCTTCCCAGATTGGGGGGGGGGGGCTTTATCTGGGAAAGACATTCAATGGCACCTGGCAGTAACATGAGGCTCAGCTGCACATAAACATCCTAGAAATGAGGGCAGTGGTATTAGTATTGCAAGCATTTCAGAACACTCTCCCTCTAGGAACGATATCAACTCAGTCAGACAATATGTCAGTAGTCTGGTACATCAACAAACAAGGAGGAACCAGATCTTACCCCCTTTGTCGAGAAGTTCTAAGGATTTGGCAGTGGGCAATGTCCTCCAACCATTTTCTGATTGCAATGCACATCGTAGGGAAATCCAATGTGATTGCAGACAAATTGAGCAGGGCCATATTATGGCCTCATGAGTTGTCCCTCAATCAGAATGTAGCAGAAAAAAATTTCCAAAAATGGGGCCAGCCTTGCTGAGATCTTTTTGCTTTGCCCACCAATACCAAATGCAGCAACTATGGGGCTCTGAGCTCTCCTATGGGGGAGTCACCAAGGGATGCACTTGTTCATGATTGGCCTTTGGGACTCATATATACTTTCCCTCCGATTCCTCTGATTCCTAACTTTTTGCAGAAAGCATGTCTGTTGGAGACTGCAGTAATCCTGATTGCTCCATATTGGCCTCATCATATTTGGTTTCCCTTCCTACAGCCTCATCTTCTGGATAAACCATGGATTCTGGACCCAGTTCCGGATCTACTGCTGCATCCATTGGGATTGCGTCATCCCAACCTTCAAAACCTCAAGCTAACAGTTTGGTTGCTCCAGTTTCCTTGATTGCTAGGTTTCCTTTTCTTTCTTCCCCAGTAAAATATATATTGTTGTCCTCCCATAAGACCTCTACATGAAGATTATACAAGAGTAAATGGAACAGGTTCATAATATGAGCAAATGATAACCGAATAGACCCATTTTCTGCCCCTATACATTCTATCCTGGAATTTTTAGTGAAACTCTTGCATGAAGGTGCGGCAGCTTCTACTATTAGAGTTCAGCTAGCAGCAATCTCAAAACATCATGTGGGAGAAAATGTCTCTAGTATTGTGCCACACAGACTCTGTAAAGCCTTTCTGAAAGGAGCTATGATTATTAGACCCCCCCCCCTTACAAGAATCCAACTCCTCCATGGGACCTACATTTTGTTTTGGTAAACATCACTTATTCCTCCTTTGAACCTTCAGCTACATGTGATCTAAAGTTTCTGTCTTGGAAAATGCTCTTTTTAGTAGCTATCACCTCAGCCAGAAGAGTCCCAGAATTACAAGCCTTATCCACAAAGCCCCCTTACCTGCTTTTCCATAAGGACAGGGTATCTTTGCATTCTAACCCCTCATTTTTTACAAAGGTTGTGTCACAAAGTAACTTAAATCAATCTATTGAGCTGCCAATGTTCTTCCCTAACTACCAGAACAATGGTGAGTACTCGTTGCATCTTCTAGATGTACATAGGCAATTATGATTTTACATGTACAGAACTTCGGGGTTTAGGAAATCAGACCAACTTTTTGTGTCTTATTCCGAGACTTATTCCAAGACTAATAAAGGTCAGCCAGTCTGAAAGCTTACCTTATCAAGACGGCTCACCCTTTGTGTATCCTACATTTACTCCTCTAAAAACAAATCTCTTCCCTTCCCTGTTAAAGCACACTCTACCAGATTGGTAGCTACATCTGCAGCCTATCAAGAAAGGTTACCTTGGAATTTATATCTGTGCTGCAGCCATGTGGGCAAAACTGCATACCTTTATTACTCATTGCAAAGTTGATTTGACCTCCAGGAGTAGAGCTTCCTTTAGTTCTGTGATTCTGAGGAATATTCTCCCATGAGCCACCCAGAAATTATTTTTCTTGGAATGCGGTCCCATCAGTGAGAATAACGGCGAAATTGACAACAACACCTAAAGAAGTTATGTACTTACCATAACATCACATGTGTGTTGTCCATCTCGACCTTTATTCTCACAACCCACCTTCCATGCCACCTTTCTAGATCTCCTGGGAGACTGAGTGGACATTGGATATTGGATCTACATAGCCTCTGGGATACTAACCTTAACCCTCTATAACAATTACTACTGTATATCCTTTTCTGATATTACACATTTATTTCTCTCCTTATAATTTCTGGAGAGCCATCAAGATCTGAGGAAGTTAGGGAACTACATTAGGGTCTATATTAGATAACCGAATGTTATCGTTAGCGAACACTCACATGAGCGAAAATGCTGGTAATCAA
>NC_056745.1:295091859-295095973 GCF_019279795.1 Protopterus annectens
CCACAGTTTGGAGGTTACCAATGTCTTTGTTTATGAGTTCCATGATGATACGTTCCATGGCTTTGCAGTCTAGGCTCATCAGGATAATACGTTGATAGTTCCCGGGATCAGTGGTGGCTCCCCCTTTGTTGAGTGGGATAACTGTTGCTGTGCACCATTCAGTGGGCACAAAGCCTGATGCGAGGCTATTATTGAACATGGTGCTTAAGTGAGGAGCCAGTTCGTTCTGAAGTTCATGTAAAACGCAGCCTGGGATGTTGTCTGGTCCCATGGATGCTGTGTTTTTGGCTTTAGAGAGTACAGCTTTTACCTGTGTAGTTGTGATTACAGGGACTCTGCATTCTTCCTGTATAGATATGGACCCTTTAGGGGGTGAGGGGGGGTAAAGTTAGCACTGAACCTATCTGCCAGGATGTTGGCAATATCAGTTGATTCTGTAATTTTCTTGCCTTTGTGCTGTAACTCAGAGCAGATCTGGGTGTTGCCATCAAGATTCTTGACATAGCTATAGAATGCTTTGTGGTTGTCCTTGGAATTAGTGGCGATTTTGTTTTCGTAGCTAGCTTTGGAGGATCTTATAAGGGATCTCAGCTTCTTACTGAGGCTGACCAGGGAGCTCCTCCACTCATGAGATTTTACTCTCTTTTGCAACAGTTTCTTCCTTCTGTTGTACAGTTTGTTTATGGCAGGGGACCACCAGATTGGCTTCCTTTTTTTGGAGGATAGCATCTTGGTTCTGTTTGGGATAACACAATCCATGCACTCATGTAAGTGCTTATAGAATGCATTTGTGTAGGATTCAGCAGTTGTAACTATATTGTCCATCTGCATGGGTATCATGAAGTTCACCACTTCTGTCTTAAGAAGCATGAAGTTGGCTTTGGAGAAATTTTTTACTGTGGTTTCCTTAATGGGGGGTGGGAGCGGGATGTGGATATCAAGGGTGATTAGCTTATGGTCAGATTGGACCAACGAAGAGTTGACTTTAGGTGTGGAACACTAGTCACTCATGTTGGTAATGACTAGGTCTAGGATATTGTTGCCCCTGGTGGGGGTGTGGATAAGTTGATCCAGGGCATTGGAGTTTATGAATTCCAGAAAGCGTTTAGCTAAGGAGTTGGTACATGAGTAGTTTTCCCAGTTAATGGTGGGGTAGTTGAAGTCGCCCATTATTAGGGTGTTTGGTTGAACCCTAATATTTTCCAGTGCATCAAGAAAAGAGGAGTGGGAATCCTGGGGCATGGTGGGGGATCTGTAGCAAGC
This sequence comes from Protopterus annectens, assembly GCF_019279795.1. Lineage (NCBI taxonomy): Eukaryota > Metazoa > Chordata > Ceratodontiformes > Protopteridae > Protopterus > Protopterus annectens. The sequence continues at coordinate 295,093,123 of NC_056745.1, forward strand.
TACAGTTTGGATTGCAGTTTTACCCAGAGTTAGTTGCACTTGGATAACCTTGGATGCATTATGCTGAGCAACTAGCTTGGAGGTGTTGATATGCTTAATGAATATGGACACACCTCCACCTTTGGTGTTTCGGTCCGGGTTACATGGTCGAAAAGTTTGGTATGAGTTATAGCCTGGTAGTGCAGGTGTGTTCTCTGGAGCTTTGAACCAGGTCTCAGTCACTGCACAGATATCGATGTTCTCTATTTTAAGGAGTGCCTTGAGTGAGTGCATTTTGAGATTTAGACTTCTAGCATAGAGTAGCATTACGCTCAGTTTTTGCTTGCCTGTTCCTGTTATGGTGCTGAATTTGTTATTTGAACCTTGCCTAAAAAAGGCACTATAGGGGCAGCAAGAGCCTTAGCCAGTATCCGGAATCACAGGGGCGACAGGTGCAGGCCATTTCTGGCAAAGCATCGTGGTCTGTCGACCATGTCATCCCAAGCAGACAGAAACTGGATCCCCTTAGAATGACACCAGAAGCTTAGCCAATTGTTGAAGTCAATCATTTTGTCCTTGTACTGCGGTATCATTCTGGGTAATGGCAGAATGCTACTCAGGGCTAGGGTCATACCTGCCTGGGCTACAAGATCGGAGAGCTCTTCCATGTCTCTTTTCATGTAGTCCAGGGAGGTATGTCTCAGGTCATTCATACCAACATGGACAATGACAGAGTCATATTTGTACTTGTGGAGTGACCTGAGTGCATGGGTTATGTGGCGGATCCTGACACCTGACAGGCAGCTGACCGTAACCTTCTCCTTGTTTAGCCTGGTGAGTGGGACATCAGTGTGCCTGACTTTAGAGTCGTCTATGACTAGTGTGTTGGGTACGTTGTTTGCCTTATTGGCTGTATTTGAGTGGCACACTGAGTCTGTGGGCTATGTGTCATTTGGGTTGTGTTGGGGGATGGAGGTTGCTTGCATTTCTGCTTTGGAGGTCTCTGTTGCTTAGACAGATTATTATTGAGAGCCTCCACGAATGTTTTTGTGTTACTAAGTGTGGGTTTTGGTGGTGTAGATTTAGTGAGACTATGTGATGAGTGTGGTGTGGTGCAAATGTTTACCTTCTCCTCATGACTGTCAAGTTCAGTCTTGGTTGGAGAGAGCTTTACCTCCAGTTTGGCTAGATAAGTGCATCTCTCACAGTTTGTAGTGTTGGGTGGTAGGTGGAGAGAGTTGTCTGTGTACATGAGGCAATTTCTACATTGCCTCAAGATGACCAGATTCATCAGATAGACAGGAGAGAACAATGGGAGCTGACCCTTGGACATGCCTGAATAAAAATCTATTTTCCTCTAGATAAGTGAGGAAGGTGAGTACAAGAGCTGTTTTTCTCTAAGCAGGTGAGAAAAGTAAGTACAAAAACTGTTTTCCTCTAGGTAATGAGGATGATTGAGTGCTATAGTAATTAGTAGCTTATTTAGTGCATAAAAGTTCTGAATGAGTGCTGAGCATGAATAAGCAAATTTAAGTGCTAAAACTAAGACTCTGTATCTGCACTAGATGAGTTACAGGACAGAAACAAGTGCAAATGCAGGCTTTCAAATCAGAAAGTTGAGAGAGATGGAAGAGATTGCCCAAACGGCCAATAACTACAATTTCTGGGCCAGAACCACTCCTTATGTGGTAGACAGGTTACCTAGTGCTTACCACTCCCACTGATAACCTAGTAGGATTCCCTCCAACACAGAAAGGCTTGGGGGGCTCAGAAGCTTACACACAGTCCTGGATACAGCAAATCTGTATCTGGAACACTAGTTACAGGAATGGCAGGAAACTGGCTTGCAGTTGTTTTTTTTACAGAAAAGTAGCAAAAACAGTAGTAAAAACAATTCACATGCAGTGCAAGCTAGAACACTTGAGTATGTAGCAATAGTAGACCAAACACGAGTTTATTAGGTAGAATGTGGGAGCTAGGCTATGCTCCCACCCAACTATATATATATATATATATATATATATATATATATATATATATGTGGGTGTGTGTGTGTGTGTGTGTATGTGTGTATACCACCTCCGGGATCACACGACAGTGAGGAAAAGGGCATAATTCCCCGCAGTGGACAAGTGTTTAATTTCAATGAGAAAAGCTACATGGTTCGGGATTTTCATTTTAGTTATTTTCATCTTGAGAAAATAATATTCCCTATCTGATTATTGAAGATTCAGAACTTAGAAATTCATATGGACGACACCATATGAATGAAGTTTTTTAACTTCAAAAATAAAATAAAAGAATAAATAAATAAAAATTAATTTTGTTTTACATTTTAGCAGGGGTGGGCAAGCCCCCTTGCACTGCACATACCTCCTGCTAATTAAATATACCAACTCAGAGATTGAAATATTATTTCATTCCTGCATAGTGATTTCATCAGAAGTTATTTGCAATTGGATGAAGGCATTATCATTAAACAATATGTTGGACTGGATATAACATAATCCAAATGGTAAATATTTCAAATAATATAATAATGTGATATAAATATCATGTGCCTGCATGCAACTGCATTGGAACTATTTCTTTTAGTAAATGCATTTAAACACTGGAAATAATAAACTAAATAAAAGAACTAATTTAAAGTGCAACTACAAATATTTCCTTTGAGTTTTGATACACTGGTTTTTGAGTGTAGTTGATGCTGTTGATACATTCATTTCCTCATTTGTGACTTTGAGCAAGTCACTTAACCCAACAATGTTTTGTGGCAACAGGAAAAATAGGTCTGTACTCTTCAATAGTCTTGTGGACTGCATGCCTAGTAACTACCTATAAACCTACGAGCCCGGGTATTAATGCATATGAA
>NC_056745.1:295096473-295206473 GCF_019279795.1 Protopterus annectens
TGCATATGAACCTTGTCCTATAAACCTACGAGCCTCGGTATTAATGCATATGAACCTTGTCCTATAAACCTACGAGCCCAGGTATTTATGCATATGAACCTTGTCCTATAAACCTACGAGCTTAGGTATTAATGCATATGAACCTTGTCCTATAAACCTACAAGCCCAGGTATTAATGCATATGAACCTTGTCCTATATACCTACGAGCCAGGTATTAATGCATATGAACCTTGTCCTATAAACCTACGAGCCCAGGTATTAATACATATGAACCTTGTCCTATAACCCTACAAACCCCGGTATTAATGCATATGAACCTTGTACTATAAACCTTCAAGCCCAGATATTAATGCATATAAACCTTGTCCTATAAACCTACGAGCCCAGGTATTAATGCATATGAACCTTGTCCTATAAACCTATGAGCCCAGGTATTAATGCATATGAACCTTGTCCTATAAACCTACGAGCCCAGGTATTAATGCATATGAACCTTGTCCTATAAACCTACGAGCCCAGGTATTAATGCATATGAACCTTGTCCTATAAACCTACAAGCCCAGGTATTAATGCATATGAACCTTGTCCTATAAACCTACGAGCCCAGGTATTAATGCATATGAACCTTGTCCTATAAACCTACGAGCCTAGGTATTAATGCATATGAACCTTGCCCTATAAACCTACGAGCCCAGGTATTAATGCATATGAACCTTGTCCTATAGTCCTATGAGCTCGGGTATTAATGCATATGAATTTTGTCCTATAAACCTACAAGCCCAGGTATTAATGCATATGAACCTTGTCCTATAAACCTACGAGCCCAGGTATTAATGCATATGAACCTTGTATGAAGACATCAATAAGCTGATACAATTTGCAACAACATTCTTCCTTACAGAGGGAATATAATAAAGTAAATGTTTTTACATTCTGAGTACAATAAGTGAACCGACTAAACTGCTTCACTGTTTTATAGGCAGATCCTTCTAAAGGCACATTTCCTTCATCACTTGAGTTCTTGCATACAACTTTGTTTTTTCTGGCAGTAACTTCTACAATATGTGTGTATGTGCCAAGCTTTTAGAACTTTTTATCATTCCATTTCCCATCTATTTATCTCAGTATTTAAAGACATCTGTGTTGCACGCTTTTAAACACTTTAATCTCCCTTCTTTTTATGGCCAGCAGATCTACACATAGTGGCCTAGATACAAATTTACTGGTGCCTCCATGGAATCTTTTTTGCCAATCTCAGTGTGTTATTTGGAAATACAGCATTGTCCACATCTTACAAAGTAAATAGAGACTCTTTAATTATTTGCACATACATTCATTAATCTATAAGGAAGACATGAATCCTTGACAGATACATGTTTTTTTCTTCATTATTAACATAGAATCTTTGGGAAAAAACATACTATATACATCAGAAGTCTGCAGTGTCAGCGAATAATTAAAAATCTTAACTGCAATTTATCAGCTGAGAATATCACACAAATTCATGACATTGCCTCCCTTCATGGTGGGAATGCCATACAAGATAAACGTTTCAAACAACTTCTGTAACTAAGGATGATGGAGAGAGAAGCAGATTCATCCAAACCTCCAGCCAGACAGAGGAATAATTCTGCTCACTTCTTTCTGACCAAGCCCACTATATTCCTTGTACATCCTCTTATTTCATTTTAAATAATCCTCTTGCAAGTTTAACTGAAATTAGGTTTAGACATATGAAGTGAGAAGCATCTGCAGTTCTCCATTGCTGACAAACTGTCAGGTGATCTGACTTTAGAGTACGAAGTGACATTAACAGATACAGTATTGCTTTGCTGGTCTGCTGCAGGTATATGGGGCCAGTAACTGTAGTCACAGTCAAGGTGAATTCTTTGCCAATGTCTGCCTGTCTAGACCTTTAAGTGAAGTAGATGTGACTTGTTTTTTGATATTTTGGTATGACAGACCATTTGTTACCAGCTTGCTTCATTTCTCCAAACATAACTATGGGCTGCAGACTTCATACATTCAGAATGCCCCGATGACCCATGGGTAACTTTTCAAGAACTGTGGAGTGCATCTTGGGAGGAACACCTACTCATATACCACACTTAAAGCATCCTTGCTGTATTGTGAGTTCAGTTTACCTGATGAGAAAGGTGACATTGTTTTATTGCTTTTTGCCTCTGTATCTGTGCATTTTAATGCCATCAGTTCTAAAGCAGCAGATTGTGTGGGGTCCAACATGTCTCTTGATGAATTTTATTGGAAGCGACTGGCAGGACATACATTTGTTTAATACAGAAGACATTTACAGTGCCAATTTCATCATTATGCTAGACTTGGAGAAGTGATTTTGAAAATTCATCTGCATTTCCATGAAGAGCTGCCTTAATTGTGGCAAAAAAAAATGTCCAGCACAGCATTCTAGCTGCAGTCATAGAAGGAACACTTTTCTATATGCTGAGAATGAGAGTTACGATCCTTAAGGAGTATGTCATTTTAGCTGTAAAAATATTGATGAAATTTCAGAACTCCCTAATGCATCTCTTCCAAAATCATTGTTATTCTGTTCAGCCTTGCCCAGTCCTGTATTCACAGATGCTACTGGCCTTTCTTGACCAGAGGGTAACACATGACAAATGACAAGGGCAACATCATAGGAACAATAAACCATGCACCGTTAATAACATACTGACAATTATACTTAATATGAGGATTCTCCTTGCATTCTCTCAAGCCAACTTTACTGTAGCCCCTTCCACTCCTCTCCACAGACCCCCTCACTAAACTACTATGCACAAATTCGAGTCCTTCCATTTCTTGTGAGTTCTGTATATATTATGATTCAAATACTGCTTACTCATATGATAGTTTAAATATTAGAAACATTCTCATATCTTGTTTGCTACTTCACTTGCTTATTGTTAAATAGAAATGCATGGCCCTTGGGCATCAGTGTTCTGCCATAATTTACAAAGAAAAATTAAATAAAATATCAGCTAGTCTCTACTTATCAGCACCATTTGTTGCCCTTACACAACAGGCTATTTAATTTGGGATAGTTGCCATTTTTGGTATAATCTGTTGTAATAATTAATCAGATCTAGGAATGATTTCATCTGGATGCCCCAGTGACTGCTCTTACCTTGTCTCATCACTTATGAGGACCTGATGTATTAGTAAAATGTTCTGTGATTACAGAAATTTCCAGAAAAGTGACTCCTGTATTTCCTGAGGACACAGTTTCAACTCTTCCAAATTAGTTAGACCTACATCCAGGTGCTGTAGGTTCCTTATATGTAGTTGCAGATGTTTAATCGCTCATGGCCATCATAGGTATGCCAACCAAGTTCCAGTTTACATTGTGAAGATTCCATGATATGTTGTGCATAACTCACTTAATAGGAAGATAAAATGACAATTCCAGGCAGTAGATGACTATAGTAACAGAAACTTTCTGAGGGGGAGCTTTAAAAAGCTTGTGAGTCTTTCTGTCAACCATGATTTGTAAGTTAGGATGACAGACATCTAACTTATTGAAGCATTGATCACCTGGCAGTGATTCAGAAAGGCCCTCAGTGCATGGTATTGGGTATTACTTCATCTAAAGAATGGAGTTAAAGGCAACTTTAAATTCACCACAAGTTCTGACTGGTCTATCCACTTCTTGGCACACTTTGGGGTATTTCAGTCATTAAACTTTACTGGCAGAAGTACTCCAGTCTGAGTAAAGCAAATTCATTTTGTTTCAGGTTTTGTTTATATAACATAATAAGCAATGCGTTGTGGGAAAAACTTTAGTTTACATCCAGGTTTCAGTGATGTATTTGCATCAGTTCCTTTCATGAACTTAAGCTCTGTGGAGAAAACTGTTAACATGCTTTTGTAATATGATTTCAAGTGTGCAACTATAAGCTGATTTAATCACTTGCCAGTGATTTTCCTTAACTTGTCTGCCATAAAGTGGGGAAAATCACCTTTGGTTTCATACAGAGGAAGTTTGGTAGCTTGTTTGTGTAGTTTCACATGCACATCCACAACTCCTTTTGGGGAAACTTTTTCTGTAATGTATGTTTTTAACATAATGCTAGCAGGCCTCAGGGATTAAGTGTTTCAACATTATCCTACATTACCCTGTTTAAGTAAAAAAACAGGTGTGTCAGTATCCATCAAATTTCCGCTGAAATCCTTTTAGGTTATAGATTAAGATTTTCTTATAACATTTATTTTTCACAAAACATGTGCAGTCATAGACCTGTAGCAGTGTCATTGCTAGATATTTCATGTAATTCCACACAATTAACAGTCCTCTTTGTAGAATATTGTTTCTTCCTGTCCAAATTATATTTGGTTTCTTCAGTCATGTTTTTCCTCTGCATACACATTGTTTGCCTTTATTAACAATTGCTGCAAAGGTCAGTGTTTTTTGGTTTCCTTTCACATATCAGCTGCATGCATTCAGTCCTGTATTTAGAAAATGAAAGACGATGTATGTTTAGAGAATAACGACTCATTAAGATTCTTGAGCTACATTCTCCATTGAAATAGCAGTTTCTACAACGTTTGGGAATGTTAATGTGGTTTCATGTGGGAGTTGCTTTTGTATAGCTTTGTTTTCTTAATATATAGACAAACCAGTCACAAGATGTGGTTTCCACATGTGGGACATATTTATAAATCTCTAAAAGCTTCTTCAACCTCCCTCCCCGTACTATGCTACTGAATTGCTTTCCTTCTGATTGCATTTGTGAAAGCAAAGCCTCTCTGCTGCTATGAGTGGTTTACCAGAAAAGTGTTTGTTTATTTAACATTTGTTTACTGGGAAAGTCTGACTAGGACAGAGCCCATTTTCAGCAGAGGCCTGGGAGAAAAGCTCCAGATGCATATTTTCGGAAAGTGAGAGGAAACCGGAGCACCCAGAGGAAACCGGAGCAAATGCAGGGAGGGCATGCAGACTCCACACAGAAGGCACCCCAGCTGAGAATTGAATCAGAGAGCCTCTTGCTGTGAGGTGACAATGCTGATCTGTACCGCCGTGCCTTGTTTGCACCACAAACTTGTTTGCCAGAGTAGATCATTGATCAGTTCTGAACATATTCAGTCTCAGCCTGGGGACAATTCACAATAACTATTCCAATGATTAACTTCATTGTTTCTGTACTTTTTTTGCAAATTGCAAATAACAAAAAAAATGAGCAGAGTTCACAATATATGCACAGACTCAATGTGTATCAATGTTATAGAAAAATTCAGTATATAATAGCATTAAACAGAGAAGCCAGTAATGGGTGTTTGTCATGTTGAAAGGTAGCTAGAAGTACAGGGGATAGAGTAATGGGAGAGCTGATGGTTTGTCTAGGTTATCTGACCTGATGGGTTGTAAGTATATTTTGCTTGATTTTATGCATGAGATTTTAGAAGCAGAAAGAACTTGGGATAATATTAAATGTATTTACATTCAGATTGCAATGATTCGCATAGTTTGGAGCCAAAAACTGAGAATACATAGACAGATGTGCGCAGTTTGGATTGATGGATTTGCAGAAGAAAACCTGAACAACCTGAAAACCTGGTTTCTGAGAATGTATCTGGGGACTTTTCATATTACTTTCAAAGTAAGAGGAGGGGAGAGATTGTTAATGTAAATGTTTGAACAACTGAGAGACATGGAGCAGGTTAGCTGTTTGCTTAATTGGAAACCATTCTGCCTTTTTCCTGGAGTTAAGCCAGTGTTTCCTTTTCTTGGGAAGTGAGTGATGAATCCACAGATTCTGTTAGAGATGCATTGTATGATAATGAATTATTTTGTACAGGCTGCTGACACAAGTGGGAGACTTAAATCAAGTCGAAGGATGAAGATACCTTTCCTGTTTGCTGATCTGGAGGTGGTAGAGAAAGAAAGATATTTTTGTGCCAAGAACAGGAGGGAGTAATCTTTTTATGTGTGTTATCCAGATGTTTATTGAAAGTGAGAGAAGGCTGTAACTAAAGATCAAGATATTTGAAAGAAGTAACCTGCTCTAATGGAGTTTTATTGATGCCCTTACATTCACTGCTGCAGTATTTGTAATAGTCGGGATTCCCCTTGCGTGGAAGCCCATCATCCAGCCCTGAATGTCACTCAAACACTCCTTGTGTACCATAGAGCATAAAGGTGATATTTAGGCTTACCATAAATAGAACTTCTTTGCAGCCAGTCTGAATGCATTTTTTTCACAGTCGGTCTGTTTACCTGCATCTGTTTTGCCAGCTGAAAGCAGTTTTGTTCTCTAGTGATTGCCTATGCATGTTTGTTGTGCAGATAAGTGCCACATTGGAGTTCTTTTTGTTTTTTCTTGATTTTTTTTGTTTTATTGCTTGTGCTTCTTGGGGTTATTGTCATCCAGGAAGGGTAAATGCCAGTGTGGAAGACAGATTCCCCATAAAGACTACCACAATAAGTGTCTTTTTTGTCTAGGAGCATCTCATGACCATATGCCTTGTTCTGTTTGCCAGGTGTTCATCCTGAAAACCCTTTGCAGCAGACTTTCTTTCCTTTCCTTGTATCTTGTGAACCAGCATCTTCAGCTTCCTGCTAAAGATACAATAGTTGGAATCTCCTGCCCCTAGGGTCAGCCATTAGGGAAGAAGAAGGTGAAAAAGGTGCGACAAGAATCTTCCACTGTCCAGCTTCTGCCAGGTGTTTCTCCTGAGGTTGTTACAAGTCCAGAGGCTCACTAGGCTGTGTTGTTGGATTCCTCTTCCACAACTGTGTTGGAGGCTGGTGAGGTTCTGACCAGCAGCACGTCCGATGAGACTTTGCAGGCTTCTGTCTCGGACATTCAGGGGGAACCACTGTTGATTTTTTCTGAGGGACTTAGGGGAGTTCCTCAGATTTTAGTTGGGGAAGAAGTTCCTACTACAGTTCTTAATTGCCATCCTGGGTCTGAGTCTTCTCAGTTTTTTGGAAGCAATGTTCCCTTAAAAAAGAAACATAAACTTAAACATGTTTATTCTGCTCCTAGGGATCCTCAAAGTGAATGGCAGGCTTTCATTCAGGGGCTATTTTCTGCTTTAATGCCTTTAAAGCCTCCTCATGGGGTTTTAGATCCTGCTTCTCCTTAGTCCTCTACTCCTCTTTAAAGGCCTAGAGAACAGGATCCTTCTGAGACTGAGTTGGATTCTGATGATGAATCCCTGACTTATTCTACTCAAATTCCTTCTGCTTTGGACTGTGGGTCAGAGGAGGAGGAATCTATTTGTCCTGATGCTCCTTTTGAGGAAATTTCCTTTTGAGAATGATTGATTTTTTAAGTGGGATTGTGCTCGAGTCTCTCGTATCCATAGGAGGTACTATGAGTTCCTACAGTTGGTGTCTCCTAAACCTGTGACTATTCCTCCTGTTTTGGTTGCTTTGCTGGGTGTTTTTTCCAGTGCATCTCTGGCCTATCAACTTATTTCTGAGGGTAAAACTTTTGCTCTTTCCTTGCTAGGGACTTCATCTCAAGTTATTCGTCATTCTATTACATGTAGTTATGATGTGGCAGATGCCCCTTCTAGGACAGCTGTTTTTGGTTCAGTTATGAGGGTATATACTTGGTTTAGGCTCCAGCCTCTACCTGATGATATTAAAGCCAAGTTGATCGATGCTCCCCTGGATTCTAAACTTTTGTTTGGGAAGCTGCTGCTGGTTTGTTTAAGTCCCTTCAGGATAAGGGCTAGGCTTTACAGGAGCTAAAACATGTTTTTGTTCCTCTTGTACCTAACTTTTAGAGGAACTATCCCGCTAAGTCTGTCTTTGTTCATAGACATTCCTGCCCTTCTACTAAAGGCAAGAAGAGTGGCAAATGGGCTCCTCCTGCTAAGGTTAATCAATTTTCAGGGTTTCTGAAGCCTTCCCTTCCAGACAATCCAGGTGCTGTATGACTATCCGTCTCCTCTCAGCCACATTCCCCTTTCTCTTTGCCTTTCTTTTTCTCTTCCTGCTTTGTTTCTGATCACTCAAAATTCTTGGGTTCTCTCGATCATTCATTAGGGGTACTTCATGGTGTGGAAATCCCACTCTTCTTTTATGAGCATTCCTCAAACTCCTCAGGAACAGCTTCCCTTTTCCCCAGAGGTTCTTTAAACTCTCTTGACTCAGGGTACTATTCAAGAGGTGCCTGTGTCCCAAAGGGGAATGGGTTCTACTCCAGGCTGTTTCTAGTGCCAAGAAAAGAGGCCGCTTGTAGACCTATTCTAGACCTTTCTCATCTAAACACTTTTTAAAAGTGCCTTTCCATTCAGATGTTGTTCTTCAGATTGTGTTTCCTCTACTGTGCCCTCAGGCTTATATGGTGTCTCTGGATCTCAAGGATGCTTATCTCCATATTCCAATCTATCCTCTTTTCAGGAAGTTTTTACCTTTCTCTATTTCTTCGTGGCATTTTCAGTTTTCTGCTTTGCCCTTTGGCCTTTCAACTGCCCCAGGGGTGTTCACCAAAATGCCTTGCTCCTGTGATTGCGTTTTGCAGACTTCAGGGGATCCAAATATTTCCTTACTTAGACAATCTGTTGATTCAGGTGTCCTCTTCAGAGACTCTTTTACAAAATTGTCTTTTTGCCATTTCTCTTCTTCAGAGCCTGGAGTTCACAATAAATTTCACAAAGTCTTCTCTGACTCCTTCTCAGGATCATATTTTTCTGAGTTGCATGATTCTGTCAGTGCCTATGATAGCATCCCCACCCCCTCCAAAGGCCTTCACTCTCATTTCTTTCTTTCACTCTTCTTCCTCTGGCATGCATTACTGCTAAGAAATTTCTGAGAGCTCTGGGATTCATGACATCCATTATTCTGATGCTCCCTCTGGCCAAACTTCACATGAAAAAGTTTCAGTAGTTTCTAAAGTCAGTGTGGCTTCAACATGCACATCCTTTAGAATTTGTAGTTCCTCTTCTTCCTTGTCTCAGACAGGAACTTCACTGATGGATTCAGCAGTTGTCTCTAAACCCAGGGATCCCTTTTCACCCCCCTCTTTCCTCTCAGGAATTGTTCACAGACACTTCAGACAAGGGTTGGGCAGGTGACTATTGGCTCTCTAAATGTACAGGGGGATGTGATCGCCTCACCAGGGGAGGAAGACATAACCATTCATCCTCTTTTCTCTTCAGGGCCTCTCAAGGTCTTCATAGACAATACCACAGTGATGTGGTATACCAACAAACAGAGAGAAACGAGATACTACCGTCTTTGACAGTTGGCACTTCTGGTATGGGATCTTGCTGTCAAATATCAAGTGACTCTTCAGGCGGTTTATATCCCTTCCAATCAGAACATTATGACAGACAATCTGAGCAGGCCCTTAAGTCAGCCTCATGAATGGATGCCCCACAGAAATGTGTTTCTGGACATTATTCACCAGTGGGGTACTCCTCAAATGAATCTTTTTGCCTCCCCTCTGAACAGACAACTTCCTCTGTTTTGTGCCAGAGTCCCAGGTCCTCTGGTATGGAAGGTGGACACCCTCTCATTCTCTTGGAAGGGGATGTTTCTTTATGCCTACCCTCCCCTTCCTATCATTCTGAAAATCTTGTTCAAGATTCAGTGGGATGCTCCCAAAATATTGTTGGTGACTCCTCTTTAGCCATGACAGCACTGGTTCCCCCTACTTCTACATCTAGCTAGGGGCAATTATCACAAGTTTCCTCACAGGGTGGATCTAATCACACAAGACAAGGGATTTATCATCCATCCTCACCTGTGCCCGCTTCAACTGACATTGTGGGTGATAGGGTTTTGATCCCTCATAGACACCTTTTTCCTGCAGAAGGTCAGGAAACCTACTACTAGGAAATCCTACTTATCCAACTGGAAGAGACTTTCTATTTGGTGTCTGTCTCATAATCTGAACCCACTTACTTTGGATGTTCCTTTGGTTCTCTCTTATTTGTGAGAGTTGCACAATGCTGCTTTGGCTTATTCTTCTATCAAGGCCCACTTACCAGCCATCTCTGCTTGTCTGCCTTTATCTCCTTCTTTAGCTTATAGATGTGAGGTTAAACAATTTCTCAAATGTGTCCTTAATGTTAGACCTCCCAGGAAGCCTGTTCCACCTCCCTGGCATCTTAATTTTGTTTTGGAGAAGTTGAATAAGGCTCCTTTTGAACCTGCTGTTTTGGCTTCCTTGAAACATTGTTCATGGAAGATTGTTCCGTTGTTAGCTCTTACTTCTGCCAGATGGGTGTCTGAGTTGCAGGCCCTTATGGCTTTCCCTCCTTTTCTGATTTTTCATGAGGACAGTGCCCCTATGCACTAATCCCTCCTTTATGCTTAAGGCGGTTAATGAGCTTTCCCTTAATCAGTCTATTAATCGGTGGCAGCTGGTGACTTCAAATTAAAGAGGGGGGGGCTGCAGGAGACAGCTGAATGGGTGGGGCCAATGGGAAGAGGTGTGGCTAACTAGAAAGGGGTGGGACTATGCTCAAAAACACAACAACTGAAACTTTAATTAAATACGCTGCCCTGGGTGCCAAACTGTCATTACGAGAGTCTAATCAAGACAAAATGAAGTGTAGAAGAAAAAATATTTCAATGCATTGGCTACATGACAGTTTACTTAATATCTAGATGGAAACAAAAAGGTTGTGAGTCATGAAAAAATAAATTATTTTTTAAATACATTACTGGAATACTAGTCGAAATCAAGTATAAATAAAAACAAGCTTCTCCTTACACTGCAGTTCTAATTATAACTTATATTCAGCTTTATAAAAGTACCAAGTAACATGTTGAAAGTAGAAATCTCTGTGATATCCCCACTTGTAAAAATGTTTCTTAGCCAAAAAAAACCTGCTGCCTGACAACAACTATCTACTTGTTTCATGGAGAAAACATAATCAAAGTAAAAAATGAACAGCAAACAAGAAACAAGCTCAAGATAAATTGCTTAAAGGATTACTGCACAGGTTATGGACCACACATGATAGATTGGCATTTTGTTTAGTTTACGGGTAAAGCTTGCAAAGATGACTGCAAATCTCCAACAAATGCAATGAGCTTCTGAAAATACTGTAATCCTGTCCTTTATTACAAATGCTGTCATATGCATTTCAATACCTAAGGCTTGTACATTATCTAGTTATGTAAATATTTTCTGCATGGCAACAACAAAAAGGCTTTCAATGTTGGTAATTATTTAACAGTATGCTTATTAAAGGGTACCTGCATCTTACAATCTCAGACAAGCTTACCTGATGGTTATTAAAGCATTGCTACTTAAACACAAAGCAACAGGGCACTGCGACAGCATGCATTTTCTGAATAATAAGAAGCATAAATCAACAGTATAAAAATATGACAGAAAACCAGAGCATTCTGCAAAATCAAGGACAGATGATAAGCCACTGTTGTACTTGTGTCTACCTTGGATGGGGGAATACTCTGCACAGTTACACTGCATAATTGCTCCTTGCCTTGCTTGGACACATCCAGAAGTCACTACATGAGGGAGTGGGGTGCAACAAGTATGTCACAATTTGAAATGTCTCTGGCTGATGGTGATGGCTCTCACACTCATACCTCTCAACCTCAAAATAAGGACAATTTTTAAATATTGCTCTTATAAACTTAGAAAGATAATAGAATAGTAGTAGGTCTTGCATTAGTACGAATTTTCTGAAAAGTATGAAATCTGAAACTCAAATGTCTGTCATTATTTTCTAACTTCAGTCTTTAATGATTTGTCACTAATTTGGCAGAAAACCACAATTTTAGGAAAAATAGACCAAAAACGTGATGCAAAAATATAAAATTGCCACACAATACAGCTGGGAACCTGTCAAAGAAGGGACACCTTTTTAATATTAGTACTGTTAACTTGAGCAGCTGACAAAATAAGAGCATCTGCATGCATTTCTGAAATAAAAGTAATCTATAACTCTGATCGTTACAGTTATTTATAATTGTAAACCCTCCACATTTTCTTCCAAAAATTGCCATTTTGCGGAGGGGTTATTAGGGAGAGAGCAACATTTTGAGCCAAAATTGGGGACAGTTGAGAGGTTTGGATATTCCTAATTCTATAAAGTGATTTATTTGCACGTACCTGTCAACCTCTTAATGCAGGAAATCTGGACAAGGCCAAATAAATATATTGGGGGAACATACAAACAGTACTAAAAATTGCTCTTGTGTAAATTTAAGACAGTTGATAGAATAACAGGTCTTGCTTTAGCATGCATTTTTCTGAAGGTTATAATGTCTGGAACTCAATGTCTGTCATTATTTAGTGACTTCATTCCTAAATGATTTGCCAGAAAACCACAAATTTTATGAGGAATAAACCAAAAATAAGAAGCAAAAAATCTATTAATTCTGCAAAAATCTGGACAGTTGAGAGGTATAGTTCAGCCGGGGCTGTCTGAGTTTGCTGCCCTTACCCCCTCACAAAATCATGGTCGAATGGAGCCTCCCCACTGCAGCCATTCCAATGTCTCATTCCTTGGTTATTTCGCCCCATTTACCATACACACTGTAATGTGCATACTGCTTTACTTCCACGATGATTTGGATTTCATTTGAAAGTTTTATTTTGCATTTTACAGCACAAACCCTAATAGATACCTGCTAAACAAAGCAATGTAATCTCACAATGAAAATAGACTTAACATTAAAACATCTCTGCCCTTGAAACTCACACTCATTGAAACAGTATTGAAACCCACATTCAAAGAAAATACAT
This sequence comes from Protopterus annectens, assembly GCF_019279795.1. Lineage (NCBI taxonomy): Eukaryota > Metazoa > Chordata > Ceratodontiformes > Protopteridae > Protopterus > Protopterus annectens. Next base: position 295,109,173 of record NC_056745.1, read on the forward strand.
TTTGCCTGTGGCAGATAAAGATTAACTTTGGGCTGTTTTCAAATCATAGGCCCCTTGAACACGAACCATACACATGCTCTTTGATACACCTTCCTGATTGTATTAAATTATATTCCTTGTACAATACAGTACAGTCTTTAGAGGGCATTTTAAATTTATTGTTTTGAACATTTTTCCAGTAAACAATGAAACAAAATGCATGCACCAATAATGACAAAACTGCCCAATTCAGAACATTTCCATCATAAAAGTCTACTCAACCTTACATTTCCATCATAAAAGTCTACTCAAACTTCTACAGTCCACCAGTATCAGGAAATATGCACACTCTCTGAAGAAGTAAAAGTCATCTAAATTTCACATTAAAAAATCTGTAACTAATAAAGAGGTTGCTGCTAGCAAACAACTTTATATGTCATTGTTTCATCTACAAATAAAGTGGTTGTTGCCCTTGAGGAATACATTGCCCATGTTGCATTAAAAAAATGATAAGCTAGTAATGTCGCAGTAGGGAATGGATGGCAAACTGATAACAGGTTCATAGTTACTAGGTATCTTCACCAAAAAGGACTGCAGCATCCACCCCATTTACAACACACTACAGTATCAGCAATGCATGTATCTACTGTGGGAGTAGAACCCACAGCCTTCTGCATCCAAAACAAGTACACTACCTGTTGTGTTATTAACAATGCAAGTTGACTCACCATAAGCAGTACTAAACTTTTGTTCCCCTGCAGCTCTCAGCTCCTTGTAAAATCTACTCGACACTCCGCTGTATCTCTGAACTTTGCAGCACAAGAAATCTGGAAAAAAACAAAATTTACTGGGGGGGGTGGGGAGATGGGCAAAATCCCCAAAACCAGGGACACATTTTAAACATTGCTTGTATAATGTTGGAAAGTTGCTACAATAAAATGTTGTGTTACCACTGTACATTTCACTGACAAGTCTTGAACTCGGGAACTCTGTGCAAAACAGTCAGAGCAACATACCACTATGCCAAATCAGCTGTTTTGTGAAAGAGAGGAAGACTGAAACTTAAATGACTACCATTTACTGAATTCAGTTCTCACCATAGCTGTCAACCTCTTAGCACAAAACACCTGAACAAAGCCAGTAATGGGGGAATACAGCCCCCAAACATATTCAGTGAATTCAGTTCTCACCATAGCTTTCAACCTTAGCACACAAAACCTGGACAAAGCCAATAATGGGGGAATACAGTCTTAAAAATAAGGACAAATTTCAAATATCCATGTTATAAACTTAGAAAATTGCTAGAATAAAAGGTCATGTACTTTCTGAAGAATATGAAGTCTGAAATTCAAATGCCTGTTATTTTTATTTAACATCTGTTAACCAGGAAAGTCTGACTTGGAACAAAAGCCAATTTTCAGCAGAGCAGGGAGAAACACTCCAGACACATGTCATTGTAAGATGGAAAGAAATGCAGACTCCACACAGAAAGCACCCCAGCCAAGAATCAAACCAGATAACCTGTAGCTGTCAGGCAACAATGCTACCAGTGCACCACTGCACTACTGACTTTGCCAGGAACAACAAACATACAGAAACCACAGATTTTATGAGGAACAGAACAAATATGATGCAAAAATCTGCAATTCTTTTACAAATGGTGGTGGGTAGGGAATTCAGGCCCTTACTACCTGCACCCAAGATACAGGGTTCAAGCCTGAGTATTCTCTACCCACCACCACGTGTTCTCTCTAGCCACCCGTATGTAACATATGGGGCATCTCACACACACACACACACACGCACACACACACACACACACACACACACACACACACACCTCCATAGATCAAACTCCATTCATCTGTAGCACCCTACCTCCACAGCAGCAGCTCTGTTTGTCCTCCATAGCTAGCAGCAGATCCAAAATCTGTTCCTGTGCAAGCTGTTCTGTTTTTTCTGCAGCAGTCCACTCTAGACAGATCAACCTCTGTAGCAGCCCGTGCAAGCTGTTTCCCCACGAGGTGTCATGAGAGTAGGCTGGAGCCTGCAGGTGATGCAGTCCACTGTCCTTCCAGTCTGTGTGGTCATCACTGCACAGACTTCTGGGCTGGCAGAGTGGAGATCCCTTTCTTCCCTATCTGGACTGCCTAACACAGTAGGCTGGAGTTCTGAGTACCAGGATTTCCAAGCACGCATGCGTGGAGTTCTGGGACTCGCAATTTTTTTTTCATTTTTCTTTCTACAGGTGGGGGGACTCTTTTTTAATTTTTATTCTTTTCTTTTTTCTTTCTACAGTTGGGGGGGGGGGGCTGCAGTCCTATAGCATGAGCCGCCTGTGCTTTTAATCTGCCTAATTTTTTCCCTCTCCACAGTCTTACATTGAGAGGGTGCTGCATACTTTCGATGTGTATAGGCAACTGAGAATTTATTTACTCTTACTAAGGCTATTCATAAATGTGATCAGTTGTTTGTTTTTTTTTCATCCTAGATCTTTGGGTATAGCTGTATCCAAGCAAACTATTTCTTCTTGGATTTTCAAGGCTATTTCCTTTTGTTATTCCTTTCAATTCAAGAGCCTTCCTTCTTTAGTCAAGGCTCATTCTACTAGAGCGGTGGCTTCTTTTGGTGCTTTTTTCAAGGATTTAGATACTAATTCTATTCTTGAAGCAGCTACCTGGTCTTCTGTGCATACCTTTGTTAAACACTACAAATTGGATGGTATCTCTAGAGCTAGAGCTGGTTTTGCTAGTGCCGTTCTCCATGGCTTCTTAAGGGACTCTTCTCCTGCTCCCCAAGTTTCCTCTTGAGCTTTGGCACTCTCCCGAATGTTACGAGTACTGCAGCAGTGAATGTAAGGACATAGTGTAGTTGTGTAAAATCTTACCGTAACAGATAGATATCTTTGCCTTCACTGCTGTAGTATTCACTCCCTACCTCCCTCCTTCCCCCAGCCCTTTCCTTCCTGGATGTACAGGTTACCTTTTGGGTTCCTTGGACTAGTATTTCTACAGGGCAATCAGTTCTGTTTATGGTAAGCCTGAGCATCACCTTTATGCCGTATGGTACACAAGGAGCATTTGAGTGATGTTCAGGTGTATTTTTAAATGCAACAGGAAGTCTTTGGTATACCGGCCAGATGATGGGCTTCCACTGCAGGGAATCCCAAATGTTACGAATACTGCAGCAGTGAAGGCAAGGACATCTATCGTTATGGTAACATTTTACACAACTATACTTTATCATGAATTATGAGGGAGTTAGGGGATCTACTGAATTTCTGTTTGGTGACAAATAGCAGAGTTTTGTTTTTAATGAGCTGAGTGTTGTTTTTAATGAGCTGAGTGTTGTTTTTAATGAGCTGAGTGTTGTTTTTAATGAGCTGAGTGTTGTTTTTAATGAGCTGAGTGGTGTTCTAATGAGCTGAGTGTTGTTTTTAATGAGCTGAGTGTTGTTTTTAATGAGCTGAGTGTTGTTTTTAATGAGCTGAGTGGTGTTTTTAATGAGCTGAGTGTTGTTTTTAATGAGCTGAGTGTTGTTTTTAATGAGCTGAGTGTTGTTTTTAATGAGCTGAGTGTTGTTTTTAATGAGCTGAGTGTTGTTTTTAATGAGCTGAGTGTTGTTTTTAATGAGCTGAGTGTTGTTTTTAATGAGCTGAGTGGTGTTTTTAATGAGCTGAGTGTTGTTTTTAATGAGCTGAGTGTTGTTTTTAATGAGCTGAGTGTTGTTTTTAATGAGCTGAGTGTTGTTTTTAATGAGCTGAGTGGTGTTTTTTTAATTTTCAACCTATTAGGTAAGGCACTGAAAACCTGATTGAAGGTCCCTTTCTAATGAGTTGGGCGACTGGTTTGAGCATTAGAGGACCATATCATCTACATCTCCCCTCTACTCATCACTCATTAGACCCATTATAGAGTACAACGCCCCTTTTGGTATGTACCTCACAAGACATCTACAACAACTGGAAAGGCCGCAGAAATACCTCACAAAGAGGATTACCGGCCTCAAACAGATGCCCTGCGCAGACCGTCTCAAAAAAACTCCAGCTTTACTCAGTCGCATATCGCCTACTCAGAGGTGATCTCTGCCTAACATACAAAGCTATGTCAAACCCAGAGTTGATGGACATGCTCCACTGAAAGAAATCCCAATCCCTCCGAGCTACACGCTCTAGGGACCTAAACCTTGTCACCACAATAAACAGAACATGCCAGAGGGATAGATTCCTGTCCCAGAGACATCCCATACTCTGGAATAAACTACCTATCTATATCAAACAAAGCTCCTTATTAGCACTCTTCAAGAAAAATCTTGATGATTGGATGGGAAATAGGAAATTCACCCCGGGGATCACCTCTGTGGCTCTGCTCGACAGTGGCACAGGAAAATAATTTTCTTGGGTGACAAAAGCCAGGGTACCTTTTTGGCTGAGCTTGTATAGGCCCCAGGGCCGATAGCCTAGTACCTACCAATGAACCTATGAACATATAATAGAAATGAAAGTGAGGAAGATGATGTGAATGATTGTTAATTTAGATTGAGAATAGCACCAGGTGATAATGGACCCTTGTGGGATATATCTGAGAGAGGGAAAGTTTTAGATGTGAAAGGGTTATAGCTGACAGTGAAATGATGGTTTGCCAGCAGCTGTGGAACCACATCAGCATTGATGCTTCATTCAGTAAGGTGCTGTAAGTGTGTGGTGTGGTTAACCACATAAAAATGCTCTTATGACGTCTATGACCATGAAAATGTCTTCTGTAAGAGACCAGATAGTGGAGGAAGTGCTTCTGCTGGACCAGAACACATACTGCTTATGTAAGAGAAGATAATATTTGCTGATAACATCTGAGACTTGAAGCTTTCAAAAAGCTTGCAAAGGGTTGGAAGGATGGAAATTGGGCAAAAGTGGAAAGGGGGTGTTTTTTGTAAAGAGGATTCACCATAGCAGTTTTCTAGATATTATTTATAGTGTTATTGCAGAGACAAATATTGTAGACGTGTTGTAGGGGTTTCACAATCAAATCCCAGCATTGGTAAATGAATCAAGGCCAAAGGATGTCTGTACCAGGTGAACCATCTGTCTGCATTTGTTCTAGGAGATGAAATATGTCTTTGGATAAGATATTCTTTAAATGAGAGAGTAGGATGTATTGGGGGGGGGATTCTGGAAGAATTGGGCAGGCCGCTAAACTGTTTGAGGTCTTCTTTTACAGAGAGGGAAGTAAATGTAGGTTGTGTTTTGAACAATAAGTTACATCCAGTAAAGTTATTCACATCTTCCAAACTTTGGGGGTTGCATTTGAGTCAGCTTTTAAGATTTTGCATGTGTTAACTCTTGTGTATTCTTATATTTTTTAGCTAGATTGTATAGATTGATGGAGTGTTCCCTGTTTTCTGGTCGAGGGTTAGATATCCATGAGTACTTGGAATCATCCCTGAGTTTAAAGTAAGCTTTTATTTCATAAGTTAAATATTGTTTGGATTTGAATTTATATAATCTTAAGATTAAGCTGAAGCATAATGATGCAATAATGTTAAAAGGATTGTGATGAGTTCAGCTGCCTGCATGGGATCTGTGGAGTTAAGAATGGGAGTCCGGTCTAAGGTGGAGAGTTTTCATTTAAGATTGGAAATGTAGGTTCTTGATTTAGGTCTGAATTAAATTAATTTTGTGGAAGTCTCGGTAGATGGGCAGAGGATAAAAAAAAATGATTGGACATTAGGTATTAAGTGATGGGGACTGACCTGTAATGTAATATATAGTATAGGGATTGCTGACTATGATAAGGTCAATTAGGTTCATCATGTTGATTGATGCTACAGTAGCTTTAGCTACATGAGGTTATATCCTGCACAGGAAATCAGCTTCCAAAGCTTTAGGGCTCCTTCTGTGCACCCAAACCATTAGTTAGCTTGAACTAAGCTGACTAGAAGTTCAGGCTTGGGTGGAAAGCCCATCAGAGATTTCGTGCCTCCAAAATGAATGTTCTTCTGCAGGCTTTCGATGATTAACAGTCAGTCAACACTGTTCCATTACTGGACAAACAAGTTCCCTTGAGAGAAAAATCTTCCACATTACTTTTTTTGCATGTTTAACTATTTTTTGTGAGAAACAAGTACTTTTAAGCTATGAAAGTATTTTTCTTTTGTGGTAAAAAGTTGTTAAAGGTTTTTTAAAGCTGTGTTTATTTTATTTTTGAGGGTGGAAAATATTGTTTAAAGTGTCTTTTACTGTGTATTTCTTCTGGGAAAATTATTATTATTATTATTATTATTATTATTATTATTATTATTATTATTATTATAATACTTGTTTTGTTTTTTTTGCTAGTTTCTTGTTTCATCACCTATAGCTGCTAGGACTCCCGAGGATACAAGTATCATTTTCAACGTGATCATAGAGAAGACTATTGGTCCCTTGTTTAGATCTTCTAGCCACAAAAGGAAAAAGATTGTTAAGCAGCCTTTGCCAGCACAGCACACTGTGTGGCCAAAGCTGGTTCCTCAAACCACTCATCTTTTTCTTCAGGAGCAGGGTTAGCCATATCCTCTGTATCTTCTGGTGTCTCTTCAGTGGGCAAGGAGGAGCCACTCTTGCTGGTCATAGGAGGTGGGGCAGAGATATATCCCTGCTTAACCAGAATGCTGCCCTATCCCTGGGAAACCTGTTGCTGGCAATACTGGGTTTGTTTTTCTTAATTTTTCTGTCAAAATCAGACAGAAAGCTAAACATTTATCTTCTCTTGTGTCAGTTATTATGGACAGGAATAATGTATTGTGTGAAAAAGAAAAAAAAAGATCCCACTTTCTCTAAAGAGGTTTAAGATTTGGAATCTGTAGGGGATTGTGAAGGGACAGATGCATATTTTCTTCTCAGGTTTCTGATTCAGATTCTGAGGAGAGTATGGTACATGATTCTCCCAGTAATGGATTTTCTTTCATTGAGACTATTTCCAGGATGATCTCTTATTTTCATTTGGAGAATACTGAGGTTTCTCAGTCTATAAGAAGATATTATAATTTGCTAAAGCTTGAATTTCCAGAACGTTCATCCATCCCCCCTAGTGATGTCAACACTAGGGAGCGTTTTTGTCACAGTCTGTAGTTTCCCATGACAGTCAGCCTGCTATCCCTAAGAAAGCAGAAAGATTGTACAAAGTTCTTCAGTCTTTCAGGTTTTTATACATTAATCCCAGGCCTTGACCCCAGTAGCTGTAGATTTAGTAAATCCATCTTCTGCTAAACATTTTAGACTGCGGTGGTGGGGCTGTGGTAGCGTTGTCACCTCACAGTAAGACGTTGTCCTGTTCGATTCTCAGCTAGAGCATTTTCTGTGTGGAGACATGCATGAATGGGCGTACCTTCATTGAAGGTTGTGCGTCAGGGCCGGCAACTCGGCACGTAAAAATCTACTGCCAATCATTAGCAGACCGGAGTTCCACTGTGGCGACCCCTAACCGGGAAAAGCCGAAAGACACAAACAAAGAATCTTCTGCTAAACATTTTGTTAATTCTAATCTTTCTTCCTCTTTTGATAAAGATGGTAAAACTTTTGAAACGTTTGGGAAAAAAAGTGTATGCTTCTGCAACGTTGAGTTTTAAAGTTCTAAACTGTCAGGTTCATATGTTATAGTTGATCCTGACTAATTGTAAAAGTATGAACAATGTTATGGGTTTAGTTTGTGAGGAAAAATCTCCATTGTGTTGTATAGTTCGTTCTATTTTTTAGGTATTTACTAAAAAATTTTATGACCATGCAGATACAACTTCCAGGATTATTGCCACTGGTACTTTTTTTTTTTCAAAATGTTTTAGTATAGTAACAAGAAAAAACAAATAAACTATATACAATGTCCATAACAATTAGAAAAGCAATATACATAGGAGAACATTTAATATTTCTCTAACGGATTAGACAATTTTGTCCAAGTAAAATCAAAAGGTTGCAGCCAGCACGCAGAGCAAAAACACCAGCGAAATAAATTATAGAAGTATAAACCAAAAAGGAAATACGCTGGTGTTCACAGCCAAGTATCCAGTCATTCAAATGCACAAATGATTTAAAGTGCTCTCTTGCTTCATAGAAAAGCAGCATTTCATGACAAGTTTATAGATTTCTTAATGTTTTAAATAATGTTTTTTAAATTATGCTCTTTTACAGTCAAGTTTATAGATTTCTTAATGTTTTAAATAATGTTTTTTAAATTATGCTCTTTAAATAATGTTCTTATCAACAAACAATGTTTTTATCAACGTTTTTTCTTAATGTCATGAAATGCTGCTTTTCTATGAAGCAAGAGAGCACTTTAAATCATCTGGTGCTGTATGACGTTTTTAATGTTGATTAATTGACCAATAGTGTTGTATATAGCACTATTTAAATTGTGATGTAACTGTAATTTAATGTTTTTAAAAAGTCTGAAGAAGCCTACGGGCGAAAGCGCTCACTGTCATTAAAAGATTCATCTCCACATTGCTCATCCAGCGTGGTGGTTATTTTATGTGAATACATCTTGTGCATTTGAATGACTGGATACTTGGCTGTGAAAACCAGCGTATTTCCTTTTTGGTTTAATTTTGTCCAAGTAATTAAATGATGAGTTATGTTGTTAGTTCTTGCTTTGTCACTGGTACTTTTTTAAAGAGGTTTGCCTGGCTGAATTTTGACTTCCCCCTTCTATGGAAATTTAGTTTTTGTGCATTCTTGTGTTTCAGCCTTCCTTCTAAATTTATCTAGGAAGTCTCTGGTCCCTCTTCTAGTTTTGCAAGAAACAACATTCTCAGAAGAATGCTGGTAATCAGATGTTTAAAAAGCAATGACAGAGAGGTTCCTAAAAGAAAGCAGAGACCTTCCAGAGCAAAGGCCCATCAAATAAGTCAGAATGATTGCGCAAGGGATCTTGTTGCTCCCTTGCACACTGGCAGTCCATTATCCCATCCGGAAAGTCGGAATATCCGTTTCTCTCTTTGGCATTAGACTGTTTCACACAAATGGGTTCTGATTGTGGTTACACAAGGCAACGGGAAGAGATTCTTCCTTTTCAGGGGATTCCTCCCTTCCTGCCAGAACAAAAAAAATATTTTTCCTTCTGTCTTACATCATATGCTGTCCCAGGGGGTAACAGAAGTGTTCCTCTTCCTCATTTAAGGGAAGTATTTTACTAAAGATGTGTATCATCACATTCCTATTCATCAAGATTTCAGGTGTTTCTTAAGGTTTTATGTATCTGGATCAAATTAGCACTTCTCTGCCTTATCCTTTGGACTGTCTACTTCAACAAGGGTGTTTACAAAGTATCCTAACTCCTGTGATAGCTCACTGCAGGCTACAGAGTATCCATGTTTTTTCTTAGTTAAGTGACTTCCTTATCTCTGAAGAGTCTATTTTAAACTATCAAGCATTTCTCTCTTCTGGGTAAGAGATCTAGGCTAGGATTCCAAGAGAACATTCAAAAGTTTATTTTGACTCCATTCCACATGACTGTGTTTCTGGGGTACATGAAAGACAGCTCAGTATAGAGAGATTTTCTCCCACAGGAATATAACTTTATATGTAAAGCTGTTCCAGGGGTTTCCACTCAGACTTCTATTACTGATGGGAATAAGGATCCTAGATGTCATGCTCCTATGATTCTGATGATACTGCTTGCAAGACTCCACATGAGACAGATACAATGGTATCTGGCATCTCTTTGGGCTCAGCATCTCTTTGGGGGTCAGCATCAGCACACATTTCCTGTTTGAATTCCAGGTCTGGGGTTTGTGAAAAGAGAAATGAGTTGGCAGAGACATCAGGTTTTTAAGAATTCAGGTGTTCAAGTCTTCCCTTCTGCTATAATTACAGAGTGACAATAGATGCCTCAGACTTAGATTTGCTTTTGGAGTTGTGTCAATGTGTATACATAATGTTGGTCTTTGGGATAAGAAAAGTAAACAAAAACACAAAAACACAAACATAAAAGATATGTCAGCTGTTATAAATGCTGTCAACTGTCAGTCATTTGTTATAGATGGAACCTCTTCAAGTGTTTACAGGCACTACTGCAGTGATGTGGTACATAAACAAGCTGGGGAGGGGGGGGGGGTCGTCGCTGGAGACCAGCTCTAGCCAAGTTTGCATGGGATTTAGTTTTACAGCCCAATCTCACTCTACAGGCATCTTACATTCTGTCAGAGCAAAATTGTGTGTAAGACAAGCTGAGCAAGAGCAAGGCAGACCCTCACAAAAGAATACTGAATCAGGAGGTCTCTTGATCCATTTCTGGGGAATTTCTCGGGCAGGCCTTTTTTGCCTTCTGTCTAAACAATCAACTGGCAAAATTCGATTCAATGACTTTATTCAAAATGGCCTAGAAAACAGATGGCTTTTCTCTTCCTTGGAAAGGAACATTGATGTATGCCTTTACAACCTTTCTTTTGATATTCACTGTGCTTCTGATGATTCAGAATGACTCCCCAAAGATCACTGTGGTGATTGCTTTCTGGTCAAAGCAACAGTGCTTCTCTCCTCTTTAGGAAATGACCAGAGACAATCACTACAAGCTCCCTCACAGACTGAATTTACTCAAACAATGTCAAAGGTGTTTCATACATCCCAGTCCAAACAGCTGCAACTGACTGCCTGGATGACAGGGTCTTAATGCCTATTAGGATGCTGTTTTCAGAGGATATGCTGCAGGTATTAATCTAGACAAGAAAGCCTGCTACTAAAAAATCATATACTTGTGATAGTAAATAGAATAAGTTTTCTGGTTAGTGTCAACAAAAGGATGAGCATCCATTCAGAGCTCTTGCTTTTCTTGTTTTATAGCAGTTGTGTTACTTACTATCGTTTCCTATTACTATCCTATTACTGTTATTATTACTATCCTATGTCTTAGTCCTCTATCAATGTTCATCTGTTGCAACATTTCTGTCATTGAATCTCTGTCTTTCAATGTAGTCTTATTTGAAAATATTTTTAAAGGGGGGTTTACATAAGAAGCTTTCCAGAAAACTGCTGGCTCCTGCCTAGGATCTTAATTTTGTTTTAGGGAAGCTAACACTTGTTCCATTTGAAATAGCTTGTTTGCTTGACTTGAAGTTCTTAACATAAAAAGCAGTTTTGCTAATTGCTCTAACCTCTTCAAGAAGAGTATTAGAGTTGCAAGCTCTTATGATTGGTCATCTTTATCTCATATTGCACAGAGCTGGGGTTTCTTTCAGAAGTTATTCTTCTTGTATGCCTGAAGTGGTATACAAGATTACCTTAAACCAATCTATCTCCCTGTTTTCTTTCAAGAACCCAAAAATGAGAAAGAAAGAATTTTTCATAGCTTGAATGTCCATAGACAACTTAGGTACTATCTTGACCGAACAGAATCTTTCATAACGTCTGAAGGAACAACCCATGTCAAAACAGATTATTTCCAATTTGTTGTTTCAGGCTATTACCTTTTCCTATTCCCACTACAACAAAACTGTTCAATCAGGATCAGGATGGCCTTGATGGATGGATTCTTGGAAAGGGTTAGACTCTAGAAGTATTGCAGAAGAAGCAGCTTGGTCCTCAGTGCATACTTTTGCAATGCACTATAAATTAGATTCTTCCTCCATGCCTAGGATAGGCTTTGCTAAGACCATTCTCCAGAGGATCGTGGATTCTTCCCCTTCCACTTCCCAGTTATTTTAAGCTATGGTAATCTACCCATAGTGCTAAGAGTACAGCAGCAGTGATCAATATGAATAACAATGTACAGCTGCGTAACTGAACTTACTATAACAGTAGATGTTTGAATGATCACTGTTGCAGTAGCCACTTCCTCCCTCTACCCCCAATCATTGTTTAGGTGTACTTTTTTATGACAGAGTATGGACATATATTTTTATTTCTTGTGCTAACAATATCCTGTCAGGGCTTAGCCTCCCCCTTTTAGCTTGCATAAAAGCTGTGAAGGGCTATGTGCCCAAACCTGATGTTTAGATCAGCTCAGCTCAAAATGACGGATGGTTTGGGCATGAGGGAGGAGTCCTGAAGCTTTGGAAGCTGGCCAGCTATTATATCCTGTGGAGGATATAATCCCATATACCTAAGACTACTGCAACAGTTGTTATTCAAACATCTACTGTTATACTAAGCTTACTGTTTAATTAGTTGTATGAATTATAGATCATTAAAGAAGTCTGGCACTTCCACAAGTATGGAACTGAGAAGATTAGTTTTAAAATCAACCTAAAATTATAACGCTTTTGTTAAAGAATATGCTGGAGGTAATTACATGGATTAGAACTCTGAATTTTTCTAAGGAGGAGGGAGGGGGTAGGTTGGTGACTACTATTTTTTAAAAAAATAATCTCAGGTAAGTGCATTTCAGCTAAAATCTAGTTTGGAGGAGAGTTTATGATGGTTATTGCTTGGCTAACTAGTTTGTTATTGCTTGGCTAACTAGTTTTTGTTTGAGGGAAGATTTGTACAGGAGGCTTCCACTATCTTTTGTGTCTGGTCTGCAGTCAATGGTATTTGTATCTTGGAAAGAGGTGATGTAGAGAGGACTTGTGTGGTTTAACCCAAGACTCTGTAGTGGCTAGGAGGTCTAGGTTGTGAAGTGCAGTTAGTGCATTGATTTGGACTATTTTGGTTGCAATACTTTGGGCACCTTTTGGACTTTTGAACACCACTCCATAGCATCCATGTCACCCTGGTGCTAGCTTTGCGGTAGAGCTGCTTGACTTTACCCATGCACAGTGTTCTGGGTGCTCCCTCCCTGCCTCAAAAACTAAAAGGAAAACCACCTGTTACCTGAAGACACCCCTGAAGCCGACTGCTTGCCAGGCTTCACAAAAAGCTTCTATCGTAAAGTAAGTGTACATCACAGTGTTCCGGGTGCTCCCTCACTGCTTCAAAAATTAAAAGGAAAACCACCTGTTAACCTGAAGACACCCCTGAAGCTGACTGCTTGCCAGGCTTCACAAAAAGCTTCTATCCTAAAGTAAATGTACATCACAGTTTTTCAAGTGCTCCCTCACTGCCTCAAAAACTAAAAGGAAAACCACCTGTTAACTTGAAGATACCACTGAAGCCGACTGCTTGCCAGGCTTCACCGAATGCTTCTATCCTAAAGTAAATGTACATCACAGAGTTCCAGGTGCTCCCTCCCTGCCTCAAAAACTAAAAGGAAAACCACCTGTTAACCTGAAGACACCCCTGAAGCCGACTGCTTGCCAGGCTTCACAAAATGCTTTGATCCTAAAGTAAATGCACATCACAGTGTTCCGGGTGCTCCCTCCCTGCCTCAAAAACTAAAAGGAAAACCACCTGTTAACCTGAAGACAACCCTGAAGCCGCCTGCTTGCCAGGCTTCACAAAAAGCTTCTATCCTAAACACAGTGTTCTGGGTGCTCCCTCCCTGCCTCAAAAACTAAAAAGAAAACCACCTGTTAACCTGAAGACACCCCTGAAGCCGACTGCTTGCCAGGATTCAAAAAAGCTTCTATCCTAAAGTAAATGCGCATTATGTTGCTACTACCTAATTTTATCTGAATGCTTATAGTGTTTTGTGAACCTCTCCATGCGAAAGTCATCAGCCTACCGCAGAGCCTAGCCAAACTCCTCCTCTAGTATTTTTTCCCTAAGCTTATTTTTATTTTACACTGGAAAAACTTCTTACTTATCTCTCCTAGTTGCTTTTTGCCCTCTGTCCACTAGGTGGCAGTATTCTACCAATCTTTCTATTTCAGTTTTTTAACCGTCTATTTCCAAAGGTCTTAAATCTAGTCCCTAGCCTCTAGACCATAATTCTCATCCCCATGCTAATCTATTAGGGAATTCCACTCTTACCACAATAATTAGCCATATATCTTAGATAAGATAACTCACCTTTTCTCACTATTTCACTCTCATTTCTAGTTTATTATGCCAAATCTTTAAAGAGAGCTGATACTTTTTTTCTGCTGTACCGACCTTATTGCTGTTGCCTGCTCCATTCACCCTGCAGGCTCACTATGCTCCCTACCCTACCCCCAAATCCTACTCACCCCTACAACACCTAACCTTATACCTCCTTAGCCACACCTCTACCCCATATCAACCAACAGCTCACTCAATCTCATTACACACTTATCACATTACTCCCAATTTACTTATTTCCCTAATTACCTTATCCTTCTCTTTACATAGACGCACCCTAATCGTGTCCTTCCAGAATCACTATTCACTTTATTTTACTCATCCTACACTTCCTAGCTATCCTATCCTATCCCATCCTACTATGGCTATCTCTAGCTTACAAAGACATCTTAATGCACTTTTCATGCCCACAGTCCTTACCACACTTCTATTATCCCACAGCCTCTCCTGCTATGAACAGCTAAGCCTTACTAAACTTAGCAATCCCTTAAGACAAACAACCCCTTTCTCTTCTCCAGCCTCTCAAACCCATAGTAATATAACATCCTCTTCATCCTACCTTCTACCACATTTCCATAGACTAACCCATATTAAATACTTCCAAACCAGAAAAACTGACCCTGTCTTATGTAAACTTGGGAAACTCTCACAGAATCCCCAACAGCACCTACTACTACATGGTGACATTCATCCCAACCCAGGCCCTAGCATATCCACACATAATTCCCAATCTACCTATCCCTCCACCTCACTTACCCCCACTAAAATCCCAGACACACTTCTCATAGCTCACCTGAATATATGTAGCATTAACAATGAAATCACCCAGCTGCACACCCTGCTAGATTTACATTCCTTTGACATCCTAATGTCTATCAAAAACCTGGCTCAAACCAGTTACTAAAGACAATGATATAATCCCACCTGGCTACAACATCCTGAGACTAGACCGTCTAAATAAAAAGGGTGGTGGGGTAGCAATATTGTTCAAATCTGGATTGCAGGTCACCTCACTAGATACCCAACCACCCTCACCTAATAATGCCGAGATCGTAATATCCAAGCTCCAAGTGAATGCTAATAAATCCATACACATTATTTGCTCATACATCCCCCAGGTAATAGCATAAATAATCTTGAAAACACCCTTAGTTGGCTCTCCTCCTCCTTCCCACAAGAAACCATAAACCTTGGGGATTTTAATATTGACTGGAAATGTTGTACTTCTGGAAATCCAACTACTCACATCAATCTTTATAGATTTCATCAAACCATCACCTCCCCTACCAGAACCCATAAACCTAGCAACAAACAAACCACCTTAGCTTGGATACTAGTGAACAGTAATCCCCAAGCATACAAAACAGGCTTACTCCCTGATGATATTAGTGACCACTCTCTGACCTTCATATCCAGACAAAAGACCTCAATCCCCAACCAAATTAACTGTAGAACTACACGTAACAAGAAAAATCTAAACCCAGTTAACTTTCAAGCTGAGCTTAAAGCTTGCAATTGGTCGCCCCTAAAATCCCTACCTCTTGATGAAGCAGCCTTATACTTAACAATAACTTCTTACAAATTCTGGAACACCATGCTCCCTCTTGCACTGTTATAATTAGGAACAGACCTGCTCCTTGGCTCACAAATGAAGCAAGGCAAAAAATGAGACTGAGAAATAAAGCCTGGACCAAATGGAGACATACTAAAAACGCTACTGATCACTTAAACTTTTCGCAGCTTAGAAATGTCACAAAAATTAATATTCCTTCATAAAAGAAAACTATTACCTCAAATTCCAACAGACCCAACATCAAAACCCAAACAATTCTGGTCAGGAATAAATAAATTGCTCCACCCTGGACACTCCAAAACACCTATCCCCACTAATTTGACTCAGAACTCTCCCAGCCAAATTGCTGATATTTTTAACAAATATTTCTCTGGAACAGTCCAATCATTAGCCAATACCTTACCGCCCATACCACCTGTTACCACTGCTGAGTCACCCCTGCCAACCAACTTACCCCACACATTGCACCTCCAGCCTGTCCCAACATCCCTTATATGCAATCTACTTTTCAAATTTAAACCCTGCACTCCATCAGCTGACCTGCAAATGGCAGCTGGAGTACTTGCCTACCCAATTTCCATATTAATTAACAGAACCATAACAAAATGCTCCATCCCCTATCTATGGAAAGTCTCACACATTATTCCACTCCACAAGGGAGGTAACTCAAATGAACTCTCTAACATCTGCCCCATAGCCCTACTTTCCTCATTAGCAAAAAATATGGAGAGATGTATTCATCATCAATTACTTGATCATCTCCTCCAAAACCACCTACAAGTGGACTGCCAGCATGGCTTTAGGCCATTCCATAGTACTACAACAGCACTCCTATCCTTTTCAGACCGCATTACTAAAAACCATAACAACAACTTACTGTTTTCAGCCCACTTCATTGACCTCTCTAAAGCATTTGACATGGTGAATCATCAACTATTGTCAGATATCCTAAAGTCCTTCTCATTTGACACCCAAACTGTCCAGTTGTTTAAGTCCTACTTAGAAAATAGACACCAAGCAGTACTCTGGGACAAAACACTATCCACTCAACTCCCTATCTCCCCTGGTGTCCCTCAAGGCTCCATTCTGGGACCTCTCCTCTTTACTATTTTCATTAATGATCTGAAAATATCCATCCCACAGGCCACCTGCATGCAATACGCCAATGACTGAACATTAATATGAAGTGCCTCATCACCTGCAGAGCTTCAAACCAAGACCCAAACAGTATTTAACTTAGTAGAAAACTGGTTCCATCAACGCTGTCTCCTCCTTAACCCCCCCCCCCCCAAAAAAAACAAATGATTATTGTTCTCTCCCACTTCGAAGTCCCCTGCTATTAACTTTACAGTCACATTCAACAATGGGACTAAAATAGCTCCCGACTTGACCACCAAATTGCTAGGTGTGACTATTGATAATAATCTGAACTTTGACAAACAAATTAACCTAACTATTAGATAATTTAATAGAAAACTTGGTTTCCTTTATAGACTCAAACCATTTCTCACAGCTTCAACTAGGTCTGCTATCACCCAAACACACCCAAACTCCACCCTTCTCTATGCCTCCCCAATCTATACAAACCTCTCCAAAAGCAATATCAGCAAACTGGCAACATCTTATAATAACATAGCCAGATTTGCCACTGGATCCCCATTTAGAACCCATCACTGCCAGAATCTCAACCTATTAGGAAGGCTGGAACTACAAAGTCAGCTTCTTATACAGCAGCGTACTATCATTCATAAGATTCTGCATCATCCCACATCCCCTTATTAGCCAATACAAAAACCGAACAACCCTAAGATCTGCAAATAGGGTACTAGTATCTATCTTAAAATCCAACAACAAATCTGGGGATTGCCTGTTCACTATCTCTGTTGGTAACACTTGGAACAAGCTTCCAAGTGAACTAACATCCCTGTCATCCACCCCACTATTTAAGAAGTAACTAAAAATCTTCCTAGAAACACAAAGGGTTATGCTCTTGCACCAACCCAGACTGACACTATTCATCTCGCCTGACTACCTTTCCCAGGTGGTATACCTCCCCACTGCTTTGTTTCTTCTCTCTACTAATCTACTGAAGAAACACACTTCCTAGGGAACCAATAAAAAAAAAAAAAAAATTTAAAAATAAATAAATAAAAAATCTTTGTTTCTTGTATTGTATCTATTTTACAAAATGTTTTTAACTATAAATGACTATCAATGATATTTATATTGTTATGATGTGATCACTATGTACTTTTTTCATTTGTTATGTCTTGGAGCTTTGATGCGATCACTGTTCTTTTTTTAGTTTTTTATGTCTTGGAGCTTTTCTCCCCAGGCCTCTGCTGAAAATGGACATATATTCAGTCAGACTATCCCGGTCAACAAATGAAAAATAAATAAATAAAATAAAAAAATGAATAAGGTAGCAGGACTGAGGCCCTGAACCTGGGCTACTTTTGCTGTTACTTTTGTGAAGTAGTGCTAGCAATATGGGGAATAATTTGTAGAGACATTTTGGAATTTTGCTTTGATGTTTGATATGCAGACAGTATTAGTGTTTATTGTGCATTGTCAATGAAGAATTGGCAGGCGATGTGTGGGAAAATGATGAGTGGGATTCTAGAAGAGATGAAGTGTGGTGTTGCTTTGTAATTTTGTTACGGATAATGATGTTGGAATAGCTTTAATGACAGGAGAATCTGATGTTGTTAGGGTCATGGTACTGTAATTAAATATGACGGACAGAGTGTACGTATGAGATTTGAATTCAGACAGTATAGTAGGAGAGTAAGAACAGCATGTTTATAGTTAAAAGAGGAATTATGAGTAAAAGAGGGCAGACGCACAGAGTTATCTTTTAGAGTTTGAATACTATGATGCTCAGTGAAGGTTTTGTTAGAGATAAATGCTGTAGAAATACAGTAGCTATTGATCAGTAAGCTTAAGTAACAGGCAGTGCTTGTAGGTTTTGGTAGGTAAGTTTCTAGGAAGGGCTGTTGGTAAAAGACTATGAAGTAGAAACCTACGTCCGTAGCAAATGGCTAGAGATAAAAGTAGCATATGAAGAGTACATTATAGATTTAAAAAGGACAGTTGATGAAACAGAAGGTGGGTGTGGACCTTTGATAATACATTTATGGATCCAGGGATGGTTAAGGAATTGGGTGAGGAAGGGTACAGCATTGGCCACACCCCCACATTAGTGTTACATGATCAGGCTGCACATGCATATGTACAGTAGTAAATTATTCACACAGCACCCTTAATTGCAGGTACGTCAGTGAGAGGCACAGATTAAAACATTTGCTGCAATTCAGTTTAATTAATAAATAAACTTTCATAAGAACTTTCACCTAAATTTTAAATAGTTGAGGGACAGTAATCAGAAACCATGAAGTTTTAAAAAAGGCTGAGTTCAAAAGTGCTAAAATGCCTCAGAATGGAAAGCAGTAAGCTAGCTAAATATCACAGATCTGGTCATGTTGCACTCAGCTGAAAAACTTAAACTTAATTACTTACATTTCTTTAAAAGTGTGTGACCAAAACATTTTTTTCCCAATCAATGTTTATTGGAATATGTATCTGACAGAAGAACAACAACATAGTACAGCAGTAAACTAACAAGCATTCTGTATATACAACTATCCTGAAAAATATTTACACACTATTATGTCATTACCTGTTTCTAACCTTTAGAAAACAGTGGAAAAAGCAAAACAAGTATTTATTGGCCACAAATCCCGCTACTACATTGAGACGTTCTTTGTACTGTGGGGGTAGTAACAAACTTCCAGGATACTTGCAGGCTGCTACAGTTCTTTTCTTGTTGTTTCTTTAATAAAAATGGCAGCAAACATTCTGCACAACCTCTGTCAGCAATTCACTTCTTCACCTTTTCTCTTTCACTCCTTTGCTTTTCCTGTGTGACATTTTCAAATAATGTGGCTCAGTTGTAACTGGGTCTAAATTTCCTCTTCTTTACAGAACATGTTTTTACAGAACAGTCCAAATATTATAGAGGAGAAGGGACTGGGCTAAGTCTGAGGGGGTTAAAAAAGTTGTTCATGGAGAAGGAAAGAGATGAAGTCAGGAAAGGTTAAGGGAAGGAGAAAGTTGGTAAGGGATGAAGTCTGGCAGAAGCACAAAATGGGGAGTATAGATAGGATTTATAGAGATATAAGGGAAGGATAGTGACATAGAGAGAGAGAAAACACGTCAGAAAGCAGTGTGGAGGGAGGACAAGGTACCACAGGGTATGTGGGATGTATATATGAGGCTGAGGAAGAGTGAAGAGCTGCAGTACAAGGTGATACACATGTATTCTAAAATGTTTTCTAGAATGAAGATTGCTTATTGACAGTGCTACATTCTAGAGGTAAAGGGAGGATGATTTACATATGCACTGGTACTGTAAGGAAATTAGATGGATGTCATGAGGAGTTCTTAGGGTTTAGCAGATGGTATCTAGGAAAGTTTAGGGGTTAATCGGTGACTGGTGTTTGAAGTTGATGGAGACAGGAAGGATTGGGCAAGGAAAGAGGTGGTAGAATTAAAGTCTATAGCAGCATGGGTTAAACTTAACATAGTTAGACGTGGATAAGTGGTGTGGTGGCTTTTAGGGAAGGGCCATGAAATTTAGGAGACAGGAGGAAACATATGGGAAAAATATCACAGCAGTGGGGAAAATTCAAAGGAGCTGTGAAGCTGGGAATGGGGGGGGGTTGTAGGACAGGTCAAGTGTGGGAATCAGATTGTAAGAAATGTTGAGCCAGTGGCACAATGTAGGAACATTAAACGAAAATGTTGTGAGGGAGGGGCGTGAGTGATGATAACAGTGAAAGCAGGACTGTAGGCTTGTTTGGAGTTAAATATGTTGGGGGTGATACCTCTATATCTTTTTCCCTTTTAGATTATGTTGTACAGGTTATTGTAGAACAAAAGATTATATTATTCATAGCACACTGTGATGACTTAAAAGTAAGCATTCTGGTGCCATAGATCCAAAACCTAAGAGATATTCTCAAATGCAGGCAGTACAGTGTTATCAGACTCTTGTCACAATGCAATGAAGTGTTGGAGATAGTAACTGATAAATGAATATGCAGAGTAGCACAAAGTATGATGGGTGGTGAGCAGCTCAAATTCAGACCTGGATACAGTAAAACCAACCCAATGCTTGCAGTGAAACAGTAAAACCAACCCAATGTTTGCAGTGAAACAATAAAACCAACCTAATGTTTGCAGTGAGACAGTAAAACCAACCCAATGTTTGCAGTGAGACAGTAAAACCAACCCAATATTTGCAGTGAAACAGTAAAACCAACCCAATTCTTGCAGTGAAACAGTAAAACCAACCCAATGCTTGCAGCGAGACAGTAAAACCAACCCAATGTTTTCAGTGAAACAGTAAAACCAACCCAATGTTCGCAGTGGGACAGTAAAACCAACCCAATGTTTGCAGTGAAACAATAAAACCAACCCAATGGTTGCAGTGAGACAGCAAAACCAACCCAATGCTTGCAGTGAAACAGTAAAACTAACCCAATGCTTGCAGCGAGACAGTAAAACCAACCCAATGTTTGCAGTGAAACAGTAAAACCAACCCAATGTTCGCAGTGGGACAGTAAAACCAACCCAATGTTTGCAGTGAAACAATAAAACCAACCCAATGTTTGCAGTGAGACAGCAAAACCAGCCCAATGCTTGCAGTGAGACAGTAAAGCCAACCAAATGTTTGCAGTGAAACAATAAAACCAACCCAATGTTTGCAGTGAGACAGCAAAACCAGTCCAATGTTTGCAGTGAAACAATAAAACCAACCCAATGTTTGCAGTGAAACAGTAAAACTAACCCAATGTTTGCAGTGAGACAGCAACACCAGCCCAATGTTTGCAATGAAACAATAAAACCAACCCAATGTTTGCAGTGAGACAGCAAAACCAGCCCAATGTTTGCAGTGAAACAATAAAACCAACCCAATGTTTGCAGTGACACAGCAAAACCAGCCCAATGTTTGCAGTGAGACAGCAAAACCAGCCCAATGTTTTCAGTGAAACAATAAAACCAACCCAATGTTTGCAGTGAGACAGCAAAACCAGCCCAATGTTTGCAGTGAGACAGCAAAACCAGCCCAATGTTTGCAGTGAAACAATAAAACCAACCCAATGTTTGCAGTGAGACAGCAAAACCAGCCCAATGTTTGCAGTGAAACAATAAAACCAACGCAATGTTTGCAGTGAGACAGCAAAACCAGCCCAATGTTTGCACTGAGACAGCAAAACCAGCCCAATGTTTGCAGTGAAACAATAAAACCAACCCAATGTTTGCAGTGAGACAGCAAAACCAGTCCAATGTTTGCAGTGAGACAGCAAAACCAGCCCAATGTTTGCAGTGAAACAATAAAACCAACCCAATGTTTGCAGTGAGACAGCAAAACCAGCCCAATGTTTGCACTGAGACAGCAAAATCAGCCCAATGTTTGCAGTGAGACAGTAAAACCAACCCAATGTTTGCAGTGAGACAGTAAAAACAACCCAATGTTTGAAGTGAGACAGATAATGAGAAGAAGACAGAGATGAGGAATAAGTCCAACTTGGCATTCCTAGACATGGAGAAATAATATGACAATATCCCAAGAAAGCTAAGCTGAACAGTCCTGTGATGGTTCAAAGTCCAGGAGACACTGGTAGAATTAGTGCAAGTTTTATACAAGGACCCAGTGATATAAGTATGAACAGCATTAGGACTCCCAGAGGGGTTACTAGTGGGACTGGGTATATATGAGCTCTGAGCCTTTTCCTGTTCATACCGGGGTTGGACTACATTCAGCAATGGGTGGAAAAAAGCTATCAATAAGCTGCTGTATGCAGATGATGTACTGCAAGCCAACTCTTATCAGGAAATTCAGCAAATGACAGGAGAATGGAATGCAAAACTAAAGACAAATGGGATGAAACTAAATACAGAGAAGACAGTGGTCATTCTTGACCACTGTACTGAAAAATGTATGATTTCAGAGACAAAATCACATCTGTTATCACATGATCAGCAGCTCAGTCTATAATGCACCGAGTACAAGATAGCCAGGGAAATGAGAGTGCAACTGCAAGAAATGGAGCAGAGCACCAAAGTGTGAGTATCCCTTCCTTTCTAATACTGCGGACAGCAGTTATATGAAGAAAGGATGTGAACAGAAAGCAGCACAGCATTACAGGCTGTATGATTATGGATGGCAGGTATTGTTAGTATTTAAACAAAGGGAACACACTGTGTAAAAGGCTTATAGATGCAGAATAGCACTGTAAGTGACATGATAGCAAACTATGCATCCTGCAGATATAAGGTTTACACAGGGCTTATGGGGGAAGGGTTTTCACTGTATCATAAAGCTGCCCAGTATAGCACATGCATGCACATAATGTAGAGAAATGGGATAGGACCATGCATATGCTTTTGAAACATAAAACACACACACACACACACACACACACACACACACACACACACACACACACACACACACACACACACACACACACACACATATACACACACACACACACACACACACACGCACACACACACACACACACACTCACATGAAATGTGCATGTGTGTGATGTATGTGCCTGTTTATGTGATATACTACAGAGTTCTAACATAAAGGTCATAGCAGACTAAGACAGAAGTGGGCAGTACAAATCACTATATTGTTGCTTTACATTAGTTGTTCATGAGTACTGCTTCTCATCTGCACAGCATAAAATTTCACGCTCTGTGAATGTCACCTCTGTTTTAAAATGTTATGAATGCCATCTGGGCAGTGCTGTAGGGTGTACATCCCATAGTTCATGTGTGTGTGTTTGTGTGTGTGTGTGTGTGTGTGTGTGTGTGTGTGTGTGTGTGTGTCTATATATATATATATATATATATATATATATATATATATATATATATATATATGAGATTGGTCTGTTGTGGCTAATATTGACCTCTGCATTGTTGGCCCACTTTGGTTGATAATGCAGATGGTTAACAGCTGTGTGATAAAAGATATTCACTGGTGGCAGAGGAATATGTCCTTTCGCTGGGGACTGTGTAATTTTGGAGTTAGTATATGTATATAAGATATAGATAGATAGATAGATAGATAGAGAGAGAGATAGATAGATAATTAGCAGAGAGTGTATGGTGAGCAGAGCCCCACATGGGAGAGTGCAGGGGGAATTGTTGCCTGCAAAAAAAACTTTTTTTATTTTAGCATGTTCCAAGGAGTAACCTTGGCACATGAGAAGATGGTTATTGACATTCCTGTTTCGACATTATTAGGTTAACATTAGGCACATTGACATAACATTGAATCAAAGAATGCCACTAGATTTAAGTGTTTTATTACTGTTTTAACTGTTTTTTTTCTGCAAAAAAAAAAAACAAAAAAAAGTTCTAAGCTTGTTTCCTGCCTTTCCTGTTACTAGAGTAGCCCAGATACAGATTTGTTGTATCTAGGACTGTTTTTGTAAGTTTCTGAGTTGCCCAGACATTTTTGTGTTCAAGGGAAGCCTTCCAGCTTGTCATTGGGAGTGGTAAGCACTAGGTAGCCTGTCTCCCATAAGAGGAGTGGTTTCTGGCCCTGAAATTGTAGTTTATTGGCCATTTGGGCAGTTTTACTATCCCTTTCAACTTTCTGGTTTAAAAGCCCGTGTTTGAGTGGGTTTATGTGCCACGCAGCCCTGCTAGACTGAGATAAACTATTACCAGTGCCAGAATGTCTGCTGTTCAAATTTTACCTTAGAGCTTGCTAGTTCATCAGGCTTTTTGTAGCAATTATTGTAGCACACATAACTGCTATTCTCACTAGACGTCCTATAAGGAAACAGTGCAAGTACTTAGTAATGATGACTATCCCTCCTGGCATGTCTAAAGGTCAGTTCCCTGTGCTTTCTCCTATTAATCTGGTGAACCTGTGCATTCTGAGGCAGTGTAGCAACTGCCTCATGTACACATACAACCCTCTCCTCTTACCTCCCAACACTCAGACTTGTGAGAGATGCACATATATCTCCAAATAGGAAGCCATGCACTCTCCAGTCAAGACCGGAATAGCTGACCACGTGGAGAAAGTCAGCAGCTGCACCACACCACATGGAACACATAACCCTCCAGAACACCACCATCACAACTCTCACAGAAAAACACAAACCACACACCCACCTTTGTGGTGGCTCTCAATAGAAATCTACCCAAACAGCAGAGCTCTCCAAGGCAGAAACACACTCAATCACCACAACACAGCACAAACCATAAGACACATAGCTCACCTAAATAGTGTGCCACTCAACCTAAGCCCCTAAGGCAAAACAGCTTGCCCAATACAGTAATCACAGACGAGGTAACAGTCAGCTAACTATCAGGTGCCAGAATCTGACACATAACACACACACTCAGGTCACTCCACAACAAGTACATGTATGACTCTGCCATTGTTCATGTGGGTGTGAATGACCTGAGACACACCTCCGTGGACTACATGAAAAGAGACATGGTGGAGAGCTCAGATTATGTGGCCCAGGTAGGTATGATCCTAGCCCTGATCAGCATCCTACCATCGCCCAGAATGATACCACAGTACAAGCAGAAAATGATTGACTTCAACAATTGGCTAAGTTTCTGGTGTCATTCTAAGAGGATCCAGTATCTGTTTCCTTGGGATGACATGATTGACAGACCTCAGTGTTTTGCCAGACATGGCCTGCATCTGTCATCCCTGGGTTTCTGGATAATGGCTAAGGCTCTTGCCACCCCTATAGTGCCTTTTTTAGGTGGTGTTCCAAAGACCAAATTACCACCATAACAGCTATAAATAAATGCAATATGAGGGTCATGCTGCTCAGTGCTAGAAGTCTAAATCTCTAGATGCACTCACTCAAAGCACTCCTCAAAATGGAGAACATCGACATTTGTGCTATAACGGAGACCTGGTTTAAAGCAGCAGAAAGCACCCCTGCACTACCAGGCTATAACTCATTCCACACCTTTTGGCCCCAGAACATGGACTAAGACTCCAAAGGTGGTGGTGTCTCCATATTCATAAAGAATATGCACACCCCCAGACTAGTAGCCCAGCATAACGCATCTGAGATACTTCAGGTACAACTAACATTGGGTAAGACAGCGATTCGGGTCGTAGCTTGCTATAGGTCCCCAACCATGTCCCAAGACTCTCTCTCCATGTTCCTAAGCACCCTGGAAGCTATTAGGGTCCAACCCAACACTCTCTTACTAAGTGACTTCAACTACCCTTCCATCAACTGGGGAAAACAACTCTTGCACCAGTACACTGGCCTAACGCTTCCTGGAATTCATCAGTTCCAATGCTCTGGTCCAGCTCATTCTTATCCCCACTACAGGAAGCATCATCCTTGACCTGGTTATTACTAACATGGGTAACCATTGCTCTATACCAATAGTCAGTTCCTTCCTGGTTAGATCCGACCACAAACTAATCACCATGGAAATCCACATCTCACCCCCCCCCCCACAAAGTTAACCACCATGAAAAATTTCTCCAAAGCTGACTTTGGGCTCCTAAAAACAGAGGTGGCTAACTTTCTGACACCCATGCCAATGGAAAATAGATGCACGACTGCTGAATCATACACCAGCGCACTGTACAAACACGTACATAAATGCATGGAAATAGCCATACCCAACAGAACCAAGACTCTTTCCTCCCAAAGAAGGAAGCCAATCTGGTGGTCCCTTGCCATTAATAGATTCTACAACAGAAGGAAAAAAATTGTTGCAGAAAAAGGTGAAGACCCAAGACTGGAAAAACTCCCTTATTAGCCTCAACAAAAAGTTGAGATCCCTCATCAAAATCTCTAAAGCCAGCTATGAAGGTAGAATTGCAGCAGACACTAAAAACAGCCACAAAACCTTCTACAGTTATATGACGAATTTCCATGGCAATACCCAGATTTGCTGTGAGTTACTGCACAATGGTACCTCCTATACTGAGCCAACAGATATTGCCAACATACTGGCCGACAGATTCAGTGCCAACTTTACACCCCCCCCCCAAAAGGACCAATACATATCTCTTGCTGTTTTAATTAACAGTGTCTATGTCATGTTCTTACCCTTTATTTTGAATGTTATTTGGAATATTTTGCAGGAAGCCTAATATTTATGGATATCAGGCTTGATTTTAAACTTTGAGTTTCTGAAGTTTACTAAAACCATCCATTTTGCTTATTAACAAGGTCAAAAAAAGGCCAACACACGTATGTCTACAGCTGGCAGGACGTGGCTTTATATAAAGATTTAAAAAGTAAAATGTCATGGGCTTTCAGAAGTCATGTAGCTGAAACACTGGTATGCATATATCTTAAGGACTTCCACTGTAGGTGGCTTACCCCATCCAAAAAAAAAATTCTGTTTTTTTTGGCTTTTTTTAGTCTCTTAGACTAAGTCTTTTTTTCTTGATATCTAAGTGCTTGAAGTTTTGATTGTTTGAACACTTGAATTAGACTGATGTGTGTGTGTGTGTGTGTGTGTGTGTGTGTGTGTGTGTGTGGGTCCAGTTCTTTAACTTGAAATACTTAAATCTCGAATTTCAGTATTTCGAATCCAGAATGTTGAAAATACAGTTTTTCTAAACTGCACTATTTCGAATCTTGGTTTATCTAATCTGTGGTGGATTTACATTGGTGCTTTATTTAGTGTCCTGTCACTTTAAGGGGTGTGTGGTGTGGTGGGCGATGTTCATGTCTTTACGGAGATTCAAAGGTTTAAAGGTTTTAGTTTTAATGTGTTAATATTTAATTGTTGTGGAGAGTTGTACAAGTAGGTAGGGGTAGGTGGATGAGAGTGTATGTGTGTGAGTGTGAATGTAGTGATTTTTGTGCATGTGTACTGTGTGTCTGTGTGTCTGTGTGTGTTATTAGTGAATTTACATATGATTGTCTGCAGTTGGAGCATAGGGTTAGTTAGGGAAAGTGTGTTTGGGTTAGTGCAACCTCAGAGTTTGTATATATAAGTAGGGGGGTGGGGGGCACAGAAATCTATTGTGGTGTTATCAGTTTTGTTTTTGTAGTGTTTGTGTTGTTCTGGGGAGAGGGTTGTGTATGTCTGTGTGTTTTGTTAGTTTCAATGTTATAAGAGTTCGTGATTGTGGTGTTTTGTTATTTTGAGGGTTCGACATTCTAGACTCGAAATACTGAAATTCGAGATTTCAGTATTTCAAGTTAAAGAAGTGGACCCTTGTGTATGTATGTGTGTATATGTGTATATATATATATATATATATATATATATATATATATATATATATATATATAAATATAATTTATATGTATATATATATATATATATATATATATATATATATATATAAATATATATATATATGTGTGTGTGTCTGTCTGTCTGTCTGTGTGTGTGCGTATGTGTATACATACACTCTCACACACACCCACACGCACACACACACACACACACACACACACACACACACACACACCAACACACCAACACACACACACACACACACACACACACACACACACACACGTAAAAAAACACATATACACATACATGCATATATATATATATATATATATATATATATATATATATATATATATACGTATCTATAGATCAATGTGTATATATATATATATATATATATATATATATATATGGGTCTACTGCTTTACATTGAAAATACATTTCTTTGAAATAGAGCAGTAGACAAGGGAGCCCGCAGGATTTTTTGCAGGGGGGTGCAAACCCAGAGCCCCACCCACATAGCTCTCCCCGCCCCCTGCCAACACAGCCCCGCCCAAGTCCACCCCAAGCCCCGCCCACACATCCATTCCAGTGTCCCATTACTTGGCTATTTCTCCCCATTTGCCGTAGACACTGTTCAAATCTGTGTGCATACTGTTTTATGCTTTAGTTCTACAATGATTACAGGCAGTTGGATTTAATTTAAAACTTTTATTTCAAACATTATAGCCCAAACACTGAGACATTTACTAAACCTAAACAAAGCAATAGTCTTACAATGAAAACAGACTTGGCATTAAAGCTTCTCTACTTTTGAAACTCACATTCAATGAAACAGCATTGAAATCCATACTCAAAGAAAATGCATCTGGCCAGTGGCAGGTTATTTACCTTTGAACTGTTTTCAAGCAATAGGCTCTTTGCACACTGTTAGGGCCATGCAAGAGTTTTGATTTACCTGATTGTATTAATTATAATTTACAATTGAATTATATCCCTTGTATTATACAGCAACACTTGTTTGAGTGTCTCTGCCGAAGTAAAAGTAATCTGAATAATTCCACATTAAAGATATATGAAACTAATGAAGATGTTGCTAGAAAACAACTGTATATTTCAGTGTTTCATCTACAAACTCAGTGCCTGCTGCAGTCAAAGAATAAATTGCCTATGTTACATTAAAAAAAATGGTAAGCTGGTATATTGCAATAGAAAATGGATGGCAAGCTGAAAAACAGGTTCATAGTTATTAGGCGTCTCATCCAAAGGAGGACATCCTCAGGACTGCAGCATACGAATGTACATGCTGTAGGAATAGAACCTCAAGCCTCTACATTAAGATGCAAGTATTCTACTTGTGGTGCTACTAACATAGCTTTAAAACTTTATACCACAGTAGAGATACCATTTGCTAAACAAAACAGTTGCACATTGTAAATAGACTTGGCATGAGCAGCAGTAAACTTCACTTCCCTTAAAACTCACAGTTCCTTGAAAATGCACTTGAAAATAAATTCCACCTGCTAACTCTAGCTTGGGCATTTCACTTTCTCTCTCCCTCACAAACATACCATACCCCTCAAGGCCTCAACCTTAGTGCAAGAAATCTGGACAAAGCCTAAAATAAATAGGGACAGATTATAAATATGGCTCTCAAACTTAGAAAATTGCAAGAGTAACAGGATTTGTGTTAGTATGCATTTTTCTAAATAATATGACATCTAAAACTGAAATCTCATTATTTAGCAACTTCAATCCTTTTTAGGAGGAATATGGGGCGAAAATCTGGACATTCTGCAAAAAACCTGGACAGCTGAAGGGTATGCTACCTCCCTCATACACACACACACACACACACAAAATAATTCTGGTCAGACTTGAATTAGTTCTGGGAAGGTTGCACTGAACAGCACCGTGCTTGATCTGAAGTGGGTGAAATCCTGGTAGCCAGTGATAATAACTGATCTGCAGCTCAGCAATGTGGAGCATTAAAGCATTTTTAGCAGAGCATTGTTTCATCACTACCTATTGTGTTTGCACGTAAGCTGTAGTTATTTCAAACATTTGCCTTTCTTGATTACTACAGAGTACATTTACCCACCAGAGCTATTGTGTTTTGACTTCAGTGTGGAGCTTACCTAGTTATTGCAGGGCTTGGCTTTTAAGTAAGGTAGCAATGCTTATTTACCATATACCATTAAAGCCACCCAACTAAGTGTACTAACACACAGACACTGCTATAAGACACTGGTCTCCAATAAAATGTAATGAGCTTCTGAAAATACTGTAATCCTGTCCTTTTATTACAAATACTGTCATATGCATTTCAATACCCAAGGCTTATACATTATCTAGTTATGTAAATATTCTCTGCATGGCAACAACGAAAAGGCTTTCAATGCTGGTAATTCTTTAACAATATGCTTACTAAAGCTTACTTGCATCTTACAATCTCCGACAAGCTTACCTGATGTTCATTAAACCATGGCTACTTAAACAGAGCAACAGGGCACTGTGACAGCATGCAGTTCCTGAATAATAAGAAGCTTAAATCAACAGTATAAAAATCTGATAGAAAACCAGAACATTCTGCAAAATCAAGGACAGATGAAAAGCCACGGTCGTATTTGTGATCTACCTTGGATGGGGAATGCTCTGCACACTTACACTGCGTAACTGCTCCTTGCCTTCCTTGGACACATCCAGAGCCACTACAATGGAGGGTGGGGTGAAATAAGTATGTCATAATTTGAAATGTCTCTGGCTGACAGTGATGGCTCTAACACTCATACCTCTCAACATCAACCAAGGCAGCAACAGCGTAAGGACTGCCACCAGTTCGTAGTAAGAAAACAGTTTATTCCAAATATTCCAAACCAAAAATCACGGATTTCATTTCATTTTTGAAATACGTGTTTTGTGGTTTGGAATATTTGAATAAACTGTTTTCTCTACGGAACTGGTGGCAGTCCTTACGCTTGTTGCTGCCTTGGTTGATGTTTGAAGTTATATAGCAGTGACTGTCTTTTGGACTCATACCTCTCAACTTCAGAGAAAGAAATCTGGACAAAGCCATACATAGAACTAGAAGTGGGACACAGGCCCAAAAATAAGGCCAGATTTTAAATATTGCATTATTAACTTAGATAATAGAACAGTAGTAGATCTTGCATTAGTACGAATTTTCTGAAGGGTATAAAATCTGAAACTCAAATGTCTGCCATTATTTTCTAACTTCAATCTTTAATAACTTGCCACTAATTAGTCAGAAAACCACAAGTTTATGAAAAACGGACCAAAATGTGATGCAAAATACCTGTCAAAAAGGGACACCTTTTAGTATTAACATTGTTAACTTGAGCAGCTAACAAAATAAGAGCATCTACATGCATTTCTGAAATAAAAGTAATCTATAACTCTGATCATTAGTTATATACAATTGTAAACCCTCCAACATTCTTCCAAAATTGCCATTTTGGAGGAGGGATTATTAGGGAGAGCAACTTTTGAGCCAAAATTGGGGACAATTGAGAGGTTTGGATATTCCTAATCTACAGTGATTTGCACGTACCTCTCAACCTCTTAATGCAGGAAATCTGGACAAGGCCAAATATATTGGGTGAACATACAAACACTACTAAAAATTGCTCTTGTATAAACTTAAGACAGTCTTGCATTAGCATGCATTTTTCTGAAGGTTATGACGTCTGAAACTATGTGTCATTTAGTGACTTCATTCCTAAATGATTTGCTAGAAAACCACAAATTTTATGAGGAACAAACCAAAAATAAGAAGCAAATATCTGTTCATTCTGCAAAGATATGGACAACTGAGAGGTATAGTTCAATCAGGGCTGTCTGAGTTTGCTACCCCCCCCTTCACAAAATCATGGTCGAATGGAGCCTCCCCTTGCAGCCATTCCAATGTCCCATTCCTTGGTTATTTTGCCCCATTTACCATAAACACTGTAATGTGCATACTGCTTTACTTCTGCGATGATTTAGGATTTCATTTGAACATTTTATTTTGCATTTTACAGCACAAACCCTAATACATATCTGTTAAACAAAGCAATGCAGCAGTCTCACAATGAAAATAGACTAACATTAAAACTTCACTGCCCTTGAAACTCACATGCATTGAAACAGCATTGAAACCCACATTCAAAGAAAATACATTTTGCCAGTGGCAGATAAATATTAACTCTGGGCTGTCTTCAAAATCATAGGCCCTCGAACATAACATACACATGCTCTTTGATACACCTTCCTGACTGTATTACATTATATTCCTTGTACAATACAGTACAGTTGTTAGAGGACATTTCAAAATTATTGTTTTGAACATTTTTCCAGTAAACAATGAAACAAAATGCATACACCACTGACAAAACTGCCCAATTCAGAACATTTCCATCATAAAAAGTTTACTTAACCTTCTATAGTCCACCAGTATCAGTAAAAATATGCACAATCTCTGTAAAATCCACATTAAAGAAATTTGTAACTAATAAAGAGGTTGCTGCTTTATATGTCATTGTTTAATCTACAAATAAAGTGCCTGTTACCCTTGAAGAATAAATTGCCTTTGTTGCATGCAGTAAAAAAATAAGCTAGTAATACTGCAATAGGGAATGGATAGCAAACTGATAACAGGTTCATAGTTACTAGGTATCTTTACCAAAAGGACTGCAGCATCCATCCCCTTTACAACACAGTACAGTATCAGCAATGCATCTACCTACTGTGGGAGTAGAACCCACAGCCTTCAGCATCAAAAGCAAGGACACTATCTGTTGTGCTATTAACAATGCAAGCAGACTAAACATAAGCAGCACTAAACTTTTGCTTCCCTGCAGCTCTCAGCTCATAAAATCTACTCGACACTC
Organism: Protopterus annectens; assembly: GCF_019279795.1. Lineage (NCBI taxonomy): Eukaryota > Metazoa > Chordata > Ceratodontiformes > Protopteridae > Protopterus > Protopterus annectens. The sequence goes on from NC_056745.1 coordinate 295,141,790, forward strand.
AGCTGTATCTCTGAACTTTACAGCACAAGAAATCTGGAAAAAGCCAAAATTTATTGGGGGGGGGGGGCAAAAGGCCAAAAACAAGGGACACATTTTAAACATTGCTTGTATAATGTTGGAAAGTTGCTAGAATAAAATGCTGCGTTACCACCATACATTTCACTGCCATGTCTTGAACCCAGAGGACCCTGTGCAAAACAGTCAGAGCAACATACCACTACGCCAAATCAGCTGTTTTGTGAAACAGGAAGACTGAAACTTAAATGGCTACCATTTAGTGAATTCAGTTCTCACCATAGCACAGCTGTCAACCGCTTAGCACAAAATACCTGAACAAAGCCAATAATGGGTGAATACAACCCCCAAACATTCAGTGAATTCAGTTCTCACCATAGCTCTCAACCTCTTAGCAAAAAAACACCCGGATAAAGCCAGTAATGGGGGAATATAGCTCCCAAACATATTCAGTGAATTCAGTTCTTACCGTAGCTCTCAACCTTAGCACAAAACCTGGATGAAGCCAATAAATACCTGAACAAAGCCAATACTGGGTGAATACAGCCCCCAAACATATTCAGTGAATTCAGTTCTTACCATAGCTCTCAACCTTAGCAGTCCAAGACATGATCTCATCATAAATCAAAAATACATTTCTTAAAAATATTTACAGTACAGTAAAACAAATTCAGTATTTAAGATACACATAGCACATTTTGTACCACATGTGCAAAGCATTTTTCAGATAAATTTGACATCCTGCATGAATAAAGTAAGGATGTAGGAAAACAAGTGCGACCTTCAAAGCTCTTTGTTATAAGCCACTGAGACTTTTCAAAAAGCCATCCATCTTCCCAGTGACTGCTAAATTAATTTTAATCAATGATGCATATGCTACTCTATTACCTGTATGTTTCATAAATAATTTACTAAAACATCATTAATGCATCAATAAAGCTCACTTGGCAACATCAGAAGTAGAGATGAACATGACGCAATAAGCTGCTCCATCCATCCTAAATCTACAAACTTTCTGTAATGCCTCTGCCATATCTTCTGTTCAGCATCAATACCCCCACACCCTTTGTGGGCAGCCTCATGTGATTAATTCATACAGAATTCACTGTCCTACATCCCTGGAAGAGTAATATCACACTCTCTAAGAACAGTTCCAAAGCAGATAACACACTGGTATGGAAAATAGTTTAGGATTGCATAAAGGGGACATTAGCATTACAGGATAATGCTTAACTGCATGAAACATTCTGCAAGGGGTTGTGCTGTGGTTGATATATGGTATATGTTGGGTGGGAGGACTTGTATGCATTGTAGACTGGGAAGGTCTATGGAGATTCCTAACCTGAACAAGTAGTCATTCCTATAGTTCTGATAAACTAACATGAACAACAACTTTTACAAAGATGAAGACTTTCATTTGAAAATACCCAATTATCTTACTTGCACACACCTCTCAAACACTTAAAAACACACACGCACACACTTACCTCTCACTTGTACCCTCGTCCCAACATCTTTTAACATCCCGGCCCTAACTACCTATTTCTTACTTGCACACACCTCTCAAACACTTAAAACGCACACTTACCTCTCACTTGCGCCGTCCCAACTTCTTTTGGATTTGAAATTCCGCGCGCGGGGTGGAGGAGGCGGAAGCTAAAGACGTAAGCAAACAGTCGCACAGCCGGAACAGATGAAATCATGTCGCAAACACCTGTTCCGTCTGTGCGACTTAACGCAAAGAAAAAAAAAAAACATTTTTTTTTTTTTTTTTTTTAAATTAAAAGAAAATGAAGTCTCCAGGCCAGCCGAATCCAGGGGGGTGCAAGTGCACCCCCTTGCACCTGCCTGTGGGCGCCCTTGGCAGTAGACCCTACACTTCAGCAAAAGTCCACTTAAATGAAAGTGCACTTTCGCTGAAGTCTAGCTCCTCGGGCTACCCAAAAAAAAAAAAAACACTAAAACATGTTTTTGCAGGGGGGCAAGCCCCCCTGTGCCCCCCACACCCCCCCTACTTAAATATACCAACTCCAATATCGCACTACAGCTGGGAAAAGGGAATATTTCCATTTCACGCTGTAGTGTGACTGCCGAAGTCAGTGTTCGAAGTTTCACTACTTCGAACAAGTGGACTCAGTGAGGTGGGTATATATATATATATATATATATATATATATATATATATATATATATGTATATATATATATATATATATATATATATATATATATAAGGAGTATAACATACTAGGGATTCTTCAGCTTAAGGGCAGCTGATTTACAATAAAATCTTAAATCAAACTTCACTTTAAACTCAAATAGAAAATAAGCACATTTTTGTTTAACACAACTTTTTCAACACAAAAAGACACTCCAAAACTATCACAAAATGAATTTATTTGTTGCTTTTCTCTCAAACTGTCAATATAATTCTTTAGAAAAATACTACTACAATTGCTACATCATTAAAAATGATTGTTTAAATAACATAATAGAGACAAATGAACCTTGATGCAGGACACCATTTTTCACATACTTTCAGATTTACAACATCCTTTATACTGATCATCATCATCTTCTTTCAGCTGTTCCTGTTAGGGGTCGCCACAGTGGATCATCTGTTTCCATTTCTTCCTGTCCTCTGCATCTTGCTCTGTCACACAAACCACCTGCATGTCCTCTCTCACCACATCCATAAACCTTATCTTAGGCCTTCCTCTTTTCCTGTTACCTGGTAGCTTCATCTTTAGCATTTTTTTCGCAATATACTCAGCATCCCTCCTCAGCACATGTCCAAACCAATGTAATCTTGCCTCTCTGGCTTTGTCTACAAACCTTCCAATCTGGGCTGACCCTCTAATATATTTATTCCAAATCCTGTCCACCCTCGTCGCACCCAGTGCAAATCTTAACATCTTTAACTCTGCCACATCCAGCTCTAACTTCTGTCTTTTTGTCAATGCCACTGTCTCCAACCCATATAACATAGCTGGTCTCACTACCCTCTTGTAGACCTTCCCTTTCACTCTTACTGGTACTCGTCTGTCACAAATCACTCCTGACACTCTTCTCCACCCACTCCATCCTGCCTGTACTCTCTTCTTCACCTCTCTTCCACACTCACCATTACTCTGAACTGTTGATCCCAAGTACTTAAACTCATCCACCTTCATCAACTCTACTCACTGCATCCTCACCATTCCTCTATCCTCCCTCTCATTCACACACATATATTCTGTCTTAGTCCTGCTGACCTTCATTCCTCTTCTCTTTAGAGCATATCTCCATCTTTATACTGATGGTGCCCATTTAATCCAGAACTGTCACTGGCATTTAAATGTAGTTGGCATTCCATTTCTTTTTTTTTTTGTCTTGAAGATATCCCATGTTCCCTCCCTTTCATCAAACAAAACATGATCTAAATCATTCTGAAACTTGAGCACAATGTGGAGTGCCTGTATACTGTATTGGCTATTTCTGGTACCTTTTTTTCTTTATTGCACACTTCCAGACTGATTGCACCTACAGCTGTCGACCTCTTCAACTTACTACACCTTTGCACTTTGGTACACTGTTTGCTGCAAAACAGATATAATGCTAGCAATGTTTTTGTTACCTGGCTTCCATAGTGCTAACAGCTTATGTAGTTTTATATCATTTCACTGTATCTGCCTTATCAAAACATCAATATGTCAAATGCCAGTAGACAGGATGAACATTTAGAGTGAGCAGATAGTAAGAACAGTCTCGGGTGAAATAAATTATTGTACCTGTTCTTGTAAGTAGAGATGCAGCAAAGAATTTTAGGCTTCTGGATTAAAGTCTTACATGTGGGCCTTACCTGCTAACCACAGTGTCCCTATGCAGGCCCATTCACCATTAAGACATATACTTCATTAATAAAGAAATAAACAAACCAAAGTAACCTTGTTTTATGTAAGACAGTTGATTTTTTTCTTTTCAACTGTTTTCAAATAGTTAAACTGAGGTTGCCACTTTATCAGATATTCAGAGTTGGACACAAGTGAATGTGACCAAAATGTGACATCACACTGGATGTAGGCAACACATCATGACAATAACATAACTTGTAAGGTAGGTCACACAACATCTGGTGGAAAAGTTGATTAATTTTGCTGGAGAAAATAATTGAATTAAGCTGGTGTCTTGTGGTCGCCATCCTTCCCCTCCAGAAACCATGGTGCTCTAAATGCTGTACTAGGCATTCTAAAGCTTTTTCTAATCTTATAATCCTTATGTAATGTAATATAATGTAATGTTAGATACATGTTTAGACAAAGACTTTATGTGGAATATAAAAACATATTTCATAGGAGGCGGAATGCTGTGGTTTAGAAGAAATCTTTTGTCTCAGAAATAAAAAAAAAATAATGTTACAGCAAAAGGCATATGTGCTGTATATGAAATCTAAACATAAATACATTTTTCATACTGTAAGTCTAAGAATCATTTAGAGGTAGTCTGAATCTAAAAGGTCTACCCCAGGGTTGTCAAACTTGTTTACCCCAGTGTGCCACAATTCATCAGAGTATACAGTATGTGAGCCAGGTAATTATCAGACTGCGACCACTTATTAGTGGAGTAATGTAGTAATAATGGTGATAATAATAGTAATAATAGTAATAATAATGGTGATAATAATAGTAATAATAGTAATAATAGTAATAATAATGATAATACTAATAAAGAAAGGTCAGTTCAGCCAAGTAAATCACCTATTTTCTTTAATTCCTGGTATTACTGCTCCCAGAAACTCAGCACTGCTTGGCCTGCACAAGTGCATCAGTGTTTGGCACTATGGGTCGAGCAGTGCTGACCTTCACTGTTGAGTTGAGATGTTCATCAGTAAGTTGAGACTTGAGTCTAGGCTTGTTGAAGTTCATCACAGAAAAGGTGTCCGCAGACATAGGTACTGTCGAACATTGACATAATCTTTGAGGCCAAGCATTTAATTTGGGGATATGCTGGCTCAACATACTGATAAAATGTGCCGATATCAACACTGGAAAACTTATCCTTCAACTCTGAATTACGCTGGAACTCAATTAGTTCTAACTGAAGCTATTCTGGTTCCTAATCAGTAGTAACAAAGAAAGGGCTGTGGGAAATAGAAAAATCCTTCTCAAGGTTTTTAAAGTCTCCAAAACTTTCTCCAAACTTGCTTACTAACTTGGAAACCTTGGTGCAGTACTTTTCGGTGTTCATATCACCATGAAACTCAGGTGCGTATAACAGGTACTTCAGAGTTGGAAAGTGTGCAATATTACGTGCTGCTAGTTGGTGTTCAAAAAGTTTAGACTTCAACTCAAAGGCACGAATATAGTCATGTAAGTCTGTCACCAATGCATTGCGACCTTGCAGCCTTGTATTCAGGTAATGCAAGTGTTCTGTTGTATCTACCATGAAAGCCAAATCTTGAACCCATTCATTATCTTTAAGTTCCTGCACATCCCTTCCTTTCTCATGCATAAACCTCTGTGTTTCACTTCATACTTCAGAAAAGTGCTTCAGCACAACTCCTCGGCTTAGCCAACAAACATCGGTGTGATATGGCATACCGTGAGTGTGAATTTCCTCTGATAAGCTGTTGAACTGTCTGTGGTTCAGACCTCATGTGCTTATGAAGTTCACTGCCTTAATAAGTACATCCATGACATAATCCATCTTTAATGTTTTACTACAAACATCTTCTCTGTAAATTATGCAATGGACACTATTTATTTATTTATTTATTTTACATTTGTTGACTGGGAATGTCCGACTGGATACATGTCCATTTTCAGCGGAAGCCTGTGGAGAAAAGCTCCAAAGGAAGTTACACAAACATCTTTACAAAGTACACATTAACTCATTTTACAAAGTCTGTGGATAGATATAAGTCATACATGAAACACTTATTAAAGAACAACAAAACAAAGGGGTTCCAAAAACTAGTATAAGTATACAACTGATGCCTAACAATCAGTCAGGCTTGGAGCATGGACATCAACTATAAATTTGATGGTCTGAGCTCATAGCTAGTAGTTTTTCCTTTAACTTTTTTGCCATGCCAACTTTTCTACCAACCATATGAGGTACTCCATCCGTAGCCATGCTCACAGTTTTTGTCCAGTCTACACCTATTTTATCTAGTGCACGTACCACACTCACAAATATATCATCCCCCATTGTTGTTCCCTTCATTGGTACCAGTTCCACAAATTCTTCAGTTACCTGCTTATTGTCATCTATACCACATATATAAACTACAGGTTATGCTGTGTCATTAACATCTGTACTTACAACAATTGTTACAGAAAATGCTACAAATTTGCCAACTTTTTCTTTGAGTTGGCTGTTACATTTTTCAGGGCAAATATCTTCCGTGGCCACCAACATGCATTTCTTTATAAAGTCCCCCTCCTAAAAAGGCTTTGATGGCACAGCTATTTCTTGTATGATCCTATAACTTGCCCGAACTACAGCATCACTGGCTTGATGAACATGTTTAAACAGTAACTGCTGATTTTGAGTGACTGTTCTAACTCCCTAACTTTTCTTCATGCATCTTTCCACTATATTCATCATACTTAGGTTCATAGGTTCATAGGTAGGTACTAGGCTATTGGCCCTAGGGCCCACGCAAGCCTAGCCATAACGATTCCCTGGTTATTGCTTCCCGCAGATATTTACTTTCCTGGGCCCCTGTCTAGCAGGGCTACTGATGTGATCCCTGGGGTGCATTTCCTATCTCCCATCCAATCATCAAGGTTCCTCTTGAAGAGGGCCATTGAGGCACTCTGCCTGACATGTATGGGGAGCCTATTCCAGAGTATGGGGAGTCTCTGGGTCAGGAACCTATCCCTCCAGCATGCTCTGTTCATCGTGATGACAAGGTTAAGATCCCTGGAGTGTGTGACTCGGAGGGATTGAGACTTCTTTAAGTGTAGCATGTCCAACAACTCTGGGTTTGATATGGCCTTGTATGTTAGGCAGAGATTGCCTCTGAGTAGGTGATATGCAAGAGCGTATAGCTGGAGTTTTTTAGATGGTCAGCATAAGGCATCTGCTTTAGGCCTATAACTCTTTTTGTGAGGTATTTCTGCGGCCTTTCTAGTTGTTGCAGATGTCTTGTGAGGTACATACCAAACGAGGTATTGTATTCAATAATGGGTCTAATGAGGGATGAGTACAGAGGGACAATGACCTCCTTTTTTCTGGATGAAAAGCCCTTAGTGATGAGGTGTGCCACATAGAAGGATTTTCTAACTGTTGTGGCTATGTGGTTATCAAAGGTGATACCACTGTCCACCTGTGTCCCTAAGTCTCTTATTACACTTTCAGTGTTTAGTGTACTGCCAACTATGTGGTAGTAAACAGGTACGTGTTTTTTCCCAAAGGGGACAACTATACATTTTTTGGCATTTAGCTTGAGCCCATGGCTCTGGCACCAGGCATCTGTTTTGGTAAGGCCCTTTTGTAGTATATCTGCATCATTTGGGGATTCAATAATGGCTCCCAGCTTGCAGTCATCTGCGAACTTTGTAAGCCAGAGTCCCTTACTGTTGTCCTGAAGTTCAAAGAAGTAGATGCCAAACAAGAGTGGTCCCAGGAAAGAACCCTGCGGTACACCACTTGTCACTTGTCTGGAGCTGGATTTGGAGTCGGCTACTTTTACAGTGTTTTTTCTGTCAGTAAGCCAGTTTGCAACCCATCGAGTGATGTAGGGATTAATGCCCAGCTTAGTAAGTTTATCTATGATTCCAGAGTGAGCGATATTGTTGAAAGCCTTGGTGAGGTCCAAGTAGGCTGTGCAAACCACCTTAGCCTCGTCCACGGCTCTGGAGACTGATTTGAAGAAGTTGCTTAGGTTCAGGAGGCAAGATCTGCCCTTCATGAACAGAAACTGTGTGGGATCCAGTGTTTGAAGGTTGCCAATGTCTTTGTTTATAGGTTCCATGATAATACATTCCATGGCCTTGCAGATCAGGCTCATCAGACTTATGGGATGGGAGTTCCTGGGATCCAAAGTGGATCCCTCCTTGTGGAGTGGGATGACTATAGCTGTGCACCACTCTGTGGGCACAAAGGCTGTGGTGAGGCTATGATTAAACATGACAGAGAGGTGAGGTGCCAGTTCATTTTGTAGTTCATGCAGTACACAGCCCTGGATATCGTCTGGTCCCATGGATGCTTTATTTTTGGCTTTGGAGTGTGTGGTTTTTACCTGAGTGGCCATGATTACTGAAATTTGGCATTCTTTCGGTATTGAGATGGGCCCTTTAGGGGGTGAGAGGGGGGTGAAGTTGGCACTGAATCTATCTGCCAGGATATTGCCAATATCCTTGGGATCAGTATATCTAGTGCCATTCTACTGTAGCTCAGAGCAGATCTGTGCATTGCCATTTAGATTCTTGACATAGCTATAGAATGCCTTGTGGTTGCTTTTGGAATATTTGGCAATTTTGTTTTCGTAACTAGCTTTGGAAGATTTTATGAGGGATCTCAGCTTTCTACTGAGACTGATGAGGGAGTTTTTTGAATCCCGGGTTCTTCCTCTTTTCTGCAACAGTGTCTTCCTTCTGTTGTACAGCTTGTTTATGGCAGGGGATCACCAGATTGTCTTCCTTTTTTTAGAGGACAGCGTCTTGGTTCTGTTTGGGATGGCTCAGTCCATGCATGAATGAATGTGCTCGTACAGCACCTTAGTGTAGGATTCAGTAGTTGAACTTCCAGTTCCCATCTGCATGAGTGTCATGAAGTTTGTTTCTTCTGACTTGAGAAACATGAAGTTGGCTTTGGAGAAGTTTTTTACGAAGGTGTCCGTAAGGGGTGGGGGGTGGGGTGTGATGTGGATGTCAAGGGTGATTACCTTATGGTCTGATCTGACAAATGAAGGGTTGACCACTGGTGTGGAGCATTAATCTCCCATGTTGGTAATGACCAGGTCTAGAATATTGGTACCCCTGGTGGGACTATGAATTAGTTGCTCTAGGGAATTGAAATTTATGAATTACAAGAACCGTTGAGCAAAGGTGTTGGTACAGAGTATCTTTCCCAGTTAATGGCAGGGTAGTTGAAATCAGCCAGTATTAGGGAGTTTGGTTGTATCTTAATATTTTCCAGTATGTTTAGAAAGGTGTAGTGAGAATCTTGGGGCATGGTGGGGGATCTGTAGCAAGCTACAGTTTGTATTGCAGTCTTACCTAGTGTTAGTTTCACCTGGAGAATTTCAGATGCATTGTGTTGGGCAACCAGCCTGGAGGTGTGAATATCCTTGGTGAATATGGACACTCCTCCACCTTTAGTGTTTTGGTCCTGGTTTGGTGGCTGAAAAGTGTGGTATGAGTTGTAGCCTGGTATTGCAGGGGTGCTCTCTGGAGCTTTGAAACAGGTCTCAGTTCCTGCACAGATATCAATGTTCTCCATTTTTAGGAGAGCATCTAGAGCATACATCTTGAGGTCTAGACTTCTAGCATTGAGTAGAATTACCTTCTGATTTTGCTTGCTTGTACCTGTTACAGTGGTAGTTTTGTCCTTTGAATCTTGCCTAAAAAAGGCACTATAGGGGTGGCAACAGCCTTAGCCAGTAATCTGAATCCCAGGGGCAACAGGTGCAAACCATCTCTTGCAAAGCATTGTGGTTTGTTGATCATGTCGTCCCAGGCAGACAGATACTGGATCCCCTTTGAATGACACCAGACATACTTCAAAGCGTGAATGCTTGCGTAATGCTGCAAATGTTATATTCCTTCTCCGCAGTGATGTTTTGTTTACAAATCAAACAAGTTGGTTTTCCACTCACTTCAGAAAAAAAAAAAAAGGTTTCCCACTTTTCCTGCACCACACAATGTTCTTCATTAACTGTTCTTTTCTTTGAAAACATGATAAAGGTATTCAAAGTATTTTTATATATAGTCAATTTTTATATATAGTCAATCTAACACTCCCAACTGATAAAGCAAGACTACTGCTCAAAGACACATTGCTCAGTGACAGCTACCCAAAACAATAACCAAAACCTTCTGAAATTCAATCAAAAGCACAGCACTGGCCACTACATTGATTACAAGTACCCACTTATTTTTTAAAACAAGCTTAGATTTCAATTTGTAGGATGTCATCCAACTATCCCACACCAGTGACTTTGGGGACACTGATTTGCTGCATTTACTGCCTATCATGTGCCTTTTGCCCCCCCCCCCCCAAAAAAAAAAACAGGATTGACTGTAACTCTCAATGATTTGTGAGAAAACTACACATTTTATTGAAGAACAGATCAAAATATGAGGCAAACATCTGGACGTTCTGTGAAATTCCTGACAGGTGAGAGGTATGTTTGGGATAGAGACTGCAATGAAGAGACTGTGTGGGTGAGCGATCAGAGTGAGTGACTGAGTGAATGCATATATGAATGCTGAAGAGGCTGTGTGGGTGAGTGATCGGAGTGAGTGAGTAAGTGAGTGAGTGAGTGAGTGAATGCAAATATGAATGCTGAAGAGGCTGTGTGGGTGAGCGATCAGAGTGAGTGAGTGAGTGAATGCATATATGAATGCTGAAAAGGCTGTGTGGGTGAGTGAGTGAGTGAGTGAGTGAGTGAGTGAGTGAGTGAGTGAGTGAGTGAGTGAGTGAGTGAGTGAGTGACTGAGTGCGTGAGTGAGTGAATGCAAATATGAATGCTGAAGAGACTGTGTGGGTGAGCAATTTGAGTGAGTGAGTGAGTGAGTGAGTGAGTGAGTGAGTGAGTGAGTGAGTGAGTGAATGCATGTATGAATGCTGAAGAGACTGTGTGGGTGAGCGATCAGAGTGAGTGAGTGAGTGAGTGAGTGAGTGAGTGAGTTAGTGAATGCATGTATGAATGCTGAAGAGACTGTGTGGGTGAGTGATCAGAGTGAGTGAGTCAGTGAATGCATATATGAATGCTAAAGAGACTGTGTGGGTGAGCAATTTGAGTGAGTGAGTGAGTGAGTGAGTGAGTGAGTGAGTGAGTGAGTGAGTGAGTGAGTGAATGCATGTATGAATGCTGAAGAGACTGTGTGGGTGAGCGATCAGAGTGAGTGAGTGAGTGAGTGAATGCATATATGAATGCTAAAGAGACTGTGTGGGTGAGCAATTGGAGTGAGTGAGTGAGTGAGTGAGTGAGTGAGTGAGTGAGTGAGTGAGTGAATGCATGTATGAATGCTAAAGAGACTGTGTGGGTGAGCGGAGTTCGTGAGTGAATGCATGTCTTCATAGACTGATGGCTTGAAATGTTGACAGGATGAGAGTGTGATGAGTTGTGGTTTAGTGTAAGGTCGCTCAGCTGGTGGCCCTGCTGTATACGGGAGGGCAGGTCGACTCTGGGACTGGATCAGCAGGTGTGCTGCGGGCTGCATGTGGGAGTGTGGGGGCCTGCATGTGGTCCACAGGCCACGTACTTGACTCACCTGGTGTAGCCAGTCTTAGACCTTTGGGATTTCTTTTGCCATCTCTTAAGTTGTTCACCACAGTCTGAGGCAAACTGCTTTCTAAGGTATTAACATGTTCAATTAAATGTGTAGAGGAAATAAAAAAGTGCAATTATAATGAAATTAGATATTTATTTATAATTTTTCTGATGAACTGCTTATATAGCACTTGTATATGAAATTGAACCCTGTGGCATACTTTAAGCACCTTACAAAACACAGGCAAACTTAACAACTGCAATTGATTAGTCAAATGATGTAACATGAATTGCGGACAAAATTAGACTGAAACATGATGAAGTGTAATATATGTAACTTTTATTGCAGTGGCTGCAATCTTATGCTGCCAAATGCTAATCTCTGAATGAAGGAGTAATGATACATTATGGAGAAATAAGACTTGTGAGTGAAACCAATCTTGAAAGTATAATTAATTTACTTTGTTTTTTAAATTTATCTTGCATATGTAGCAGGAATTCCAAATTTCACAGGCCCCAAAACAAGACATTTGTTTCTAAATCATGTATATATCAGTGTATCTTCTTTCCCAAAGAATATGACTACAGATCAGTTGTTAAATCATAAAATGTTATTGATTGATTGCAAGTATACATGAAGAAAAGAAAAAGAAGGAAAATAAATTACATTTGATTGTTTAAAACTGTTCACAGCTGAGGATTAAAAAAATATGTATTCTTCTTTAGTTATGTATTCCATGTGCAAAAAAAAAAAAAAGTGGTTTAGAAGGACGGATGGATCCGGCTAAAAATAAGCACTAATTTAAGTCCTAGTCTACATGCCGCCATGCTCACTATTAATCCTAAGCACTGCATCACACTGATATATAGTCTAATTTGCTGTTTTATGTCATATTAAGGTACTTCATATAAAGAACCACATCAGGATTGTCTAACTGTCTGAGTATGTCATATGCAGACAGTAACTCCAGTCTTGTGCTTTGAGACTTGTGGTACAATCTAATAAGCTGGACAAACTATTTAAGGAGAATGACATTTCACTGTTCTGCTCTCTGGAATATCTTATAGTACATTTCAGGAGTCAGAGCAAAGAAACTCCAATATTGTTTGACATTTATGACATACAAACCTTAGCTTCCCTGAATATACCCGGTAATTTGTTAATTATTTCATCACTGACAAAACCATGCTCTACACCTTTTGGTATTTATAATGATTTTACATAGTTTGATGTTATCTAATTTGTGTTTTCCTTTTTGTAATCTAATACCACCCTCAAAATAGAAAATTTGTAACACTGATTGTTCAGAATGTACTTCTAACTGTTTTCCTTTTCTTAACTACAATATTACCTAATAATTTTACGTATAATCAAAGTTCTTTTACTTGACCTCTATTATTCTTGTATTCTGTTGGAGCTTATCTCCCCGGGCCTCCGCTGAAAATGGACATGATTCCAGTCGGACTTTCCCGGTCAACAAATGTAAAATAAAATAAAATAAAAAAATAAAATGTTCTCCACACCCCTTCACCAGGTTAAAATTATGTTATACAATCTCAAAGAATTATTAACAAACTGAGTATTGCCCCTTCAGTTATTACTTTGCAAATCTTTCATCCCAGGGGGTTATGTACAATTACTGAGCAAGTAAGTAGAATGCCCTATTTGGTTGGAGTTTTCTGGGTGAAGAATGTTGGAGAGCATTATGTTTTATTCACAATAATGATGGTGAGACAGGAAAAGGGACAATATATTTAAAACCTTTAATGTCTTGCACAGCTCAAAATGAACAATAACACACAGATTGGGTCCCCTCTGTATCTAGGCCAGGGACAAAAATTCCTAGCCAATAGTAGTCCTGCTTGTAGGTCCAAAACTAATGCAAAACTGATTCTTCTCCAGGTTACGTTGTATTTGTACATAATGCAAATTAAAAATATAACCTACAGTTATTTGCACACATATTCAGCAATGCATGTGAGGTCAGAGATTCTTACTACAAACATCTGTTTTTACTTATCATTTTTATTGGTAACACACATGCTACACACACACACACACACACACACACACACACACACACACACACACACACACACACACACACACACACGGACATACACACATGCATGCACGTGCACACACACACACACATGGACACACACACACATGCATGCACGCACACACACGCACACACACACACACACACACACACACACACACACACACACACACGTGGGCATACACACACACGTGTGCACACACACACATGCACATGTGGACATGCACACACACACATGTGGACATACACACACGCATGCACACACACACACGTGGGCATACACACACATGCACACACACACACACGTGCATGCGCACACACACACATGCACACGTGGACACACACACACACACACGTGGACATACACACACACACACACACGTGGACATACACACACACACACACACACACACACACACACACACACACACACACACACATATGCACGCGCACACACACATGCACACATGGACCCACACGCACACACACGCACACACACGCACACACACACACACACACACACACACACACACACACGGTTATTTTAGAGTGATTGATACTTTTTAGTCTTCATTTTGAAAGATATGAGGTACTAAATGTCCTAAAAATAAAGGGATAGATACAGACTGCATACAACCAGCTTCAACGTAATTTGCATAAGACCACACAGTAGAATTAGGGAATATGGTTCATCAAACACCAAAACTCAGTGACTGAAATCAGCAACACTTAATATCCAAAGCACAAAATGGCCAAAAATACATTTAAGTGATTTTTGTTTGAAGGCAAGCACTCCTTGATGTTGGGAACATGCCTGCCCCATACCCCTGAACTTATATATACTGACTCTATGGTCACACTTATTTACAGAATGGAGAAATCACTCTAAAAAGGGCATAATTGCCAATGCATACTTAGAAATCTCACCAGTAGTGATTTCCTATGTAAAATGGCATTTGGTGATCTGATCCTCAGCATCTTAAGCCTTGGGCCTTGGTTCATATGCTGCAGAAATCACACACTGCCCACCTGTAGGGTAACCAGATATTGGACACTTGACCACTTGGTATAAATTATGAACTCTGACATAAACTAGAAACACCAGATCTTCAAACTAGGCACATATCTTACATGTTTTACTTTTATTTGTCAGTTTTTTTTTATTTCATCCTCGGCTGAGACAAATGAAATGTACTTTTCAATGATGTTGTACTTCTGTACTGTACTTATATACTTCTCACTTAACTCAGGCCCTTTAGTGTTTTAGCTCATGTAAATTACAATTGTGAATTCAGCATCAGTATCTTCTTCAATTGTGTTTAATGGCATGTATGATCAACCTGATACAATAACTCTTCATTTAAAGTCTTCAAATATATTTATATCATATCATCTGGATCACTCATTGCCAAAAAGTATTTATTTTTAGCAGAAATGAGTAGTACATGGTTTTTTGATAGAATATAATGAGACAAGTCATGGCAGAGGATGAAACACATGGATTTGCTTTCTGCTTCAACTCAGAACTAGCGATATTGTTGTATTGCAGTATGTATCCTGTCATGCAATTTAGTACCATAACAAGGCTAGGGTGAGGAGTGGATGTCCTAGGCACTAACTGTTAGGGTGTGGTATAGACACTTCAGAAAATTTGGTAATGAGGTGCAGGTGCTGCACCAGTGTTCATTTAAGGAGTCGTGGCTGATATTCATTATCATCATCACAATCGTCAACCCCTTTTTTCCCGTTTTCTGTGTGCAGTTGGCGTGTCACATCAATTGTGGCCATTTTTGATTCAAAGAAACATGCCTACCTGTTTTGATAGTTATGCCTGACTAATGCAGGTCTTCTCTCACACAGTCGATCCATCTTTTTGATGGATGCCCACATTTCGTCTTGCCTTCTTCCTGTCTATTTCAAATCTTTTTCATGAGATTGCCTTCTGTTTTTTTGCATATGTGCCTGAACCACCACAATGTGTTCTCTTTGACCTTCTCTGCAATCGGGGCTACTTGAGCTTTTGGTCAGTTGTCCTCATTTCTTCATTTGTTCCACAGTGTGCATCCTAACACTCATCTGAGACATTTCATCGTCATCATCTATAGCTTTGTCAACTGCTCTGCCTTCACTGCCTAAGTTTCTAAACCATACAGCAGTACTGATCACACCACTTTGTTGTACACCTTAATTTTCAGCTTCTTTGGCATTCTTCTGCCATATACTATTCCTGACATTATGTGCTGTAGGACTGCAGCCCCTCTGATTTCAGCTTTGACCTCATCATTCAGACTTCCCTTCTCCTCAACCACCTCTCCCTGGTACTTTAATCTGTTAAATTGTTCCACCATTTTCCCTTCTATCTCACTTCTGTATGTCTTCTGATTTCCTCCATTTTCTGCCATTACAACTGTCTTATCTATACTCGTTTTCATTCTGTGCACCTTCAGTTTTGCATTTCATTCCCCTCTCCTTTGCAGAAGTTTCTGTTCTGAGTTTGCCTGTAATGTCACATTGTCTTCATACAACATGTTTGTTGATCTGCCTGTTATGACCCATTTGCTAATGTAATCCAGAACCATTATGAACAGAAGTGGGCTCAGATCTGAATCCTGATGCACACCCACTCCCACTGGCAACCCCTCTATGAGAGTGAACACTGTTGGTATGTGTGTCATTGCATCCTTGTAAATAGCTTGTACTGATTCTACCAATGATTCTGGATTTTTGAGCCATTGCAAGACTGCCAAGATCAGCTTACTGGATCCTTGTCACGTGCTTTCTCCAAGCCTAGGAATGCCCAGGTGGATTCTTTCCTCATCTCTAGCTTCTTCTCAACTATCTCTCTCATTGCAAACACTGGTTGCATCCTGAATGGAAACTGAACAGCTCATCACCCATCTTACATTCTACTACTCTGCATATTCATTTATCAATCACCCTTTGCAGAACTTTCATGCAGTGTTACATGAGTTTGATACCTCTGTACTGCCCACATAGCTCAAACCTTCATAGACTTGAACTGTTTTGCTAGAAAGCTGAACTTTAAGTTTATCTTTCAGATATCATTACCAGTGACTAATGCACTTCAGATGTCCAGCACCTTTAACCTCCCCCCTTGAATTCTGTTATTCACACATTCAATAACAATTGTGAATTGGACTTTAGAAGCACGTTGGGTAAAAAAAAAGGATTTGAATGGAATTAATCTTACTAGGACCGAAGAAAATAGGTTACAAAATATTTAGATATCTGGTCATAGATTTATAAAACCTGACAAGGGAGGGGGTTTAGTTGTTATGAAACTAAAGGATTATATAGAACATATGCTCATAATGTTAAATGATAGTGTGTACCCGCTAGCTTCTAAGGACGAGTTAAATCAAGCATACAGTAAAATTATGAACCAATAAAACAATTTATTTATTGAGGGAAGAGTTTCCATTGAGGAATTGAATTATTTGAATGTTATTTCAGCTGTCAGGCCTATGCTTTTTGGTATCCCAAAAATTCATAAGGATACCAAAAATCATCCAATGCAACCAATAGTGGGCAGTAGAGGTGCACTCACACAAGCTTGTGCAAAATGTATGGATTTTAAGCTTAAGGATATATTAAAAGATGAAATACAAATCTGTAAGGCCTCTTGGGAATTTCTGAAGAAAGTTAACTCGAATTAATTTTTTGAAAATGACCTTTTGGTATCAGTAGATGTTAAGGACTTATACACTGCGATTCCACACAATTTGGGCACAATTTGGTTTCAGAATTCTTTTGGAGGAGAAAAAAGTGGGTATGGACTTAATCAACTTCCTGGTAAACTTGCTTAATATGGTGTTAACTAACAACTTCATCTTGTTTGATAGACAATATTATCATCAAACCAAGGGAATAGGCATGGGGGCAAATTGTGGGTCGATTTATGTTAATATTGTGATGGCATAGTAGGAAAGATCTTTTATATTGAATGGACATTTTAAACAACTGATTCGATTTTACATCAGATACTTTGATGATTTGTCTAATGTTTGAAAGGAATCCAAGGAAATATTTTCAGAATTTTTTACCTTTATTGATACAAGTACGGGTTTTTTAAAGTTTACTTATCAAATGCATTCATATAAACTCCCCTATTTGGACATATTATTACAGAAGGATATGGAGAAAAAAATGCTGTTTTACAAATAAATCGAAAACCTAGATATTCTAACACATTCCTGCATTTTCCCAGTGCCCATCCTTTAACACAGAAAAGAGCTATTGTTAAGGGCCAGTTTTTGATAGCTGCAATGATAATTTCTATGAAAAATATTTCTTACAGGAATGTTTACTATTAGTATGTTCTTAAGGAGAGACTATCCAGCATGTTTAGTGAACACAGTTAAAGAGGAGGTTATTGCTAAAAGGAAAAGGGATTTTATGTTCCCATATTGGCCATTAATCATTTTGAAAACCATGGGGAATTTTACAGGGATGGGCCTAAGGATATTGATCCTTTTTCCTGTTCTTTTACCATTTTTAACCTTGACAGTAAAATTATCAATTGGATTTTGAACAAAAATTGGTCCATCTTGAGGAAAGGACATGAGTATCAGCAATCGGTTACTGATAAACCACATATTATGTATATAAAAAAGAAAAAAAATATGAAAAACATGTTGGAGACCTCCTTGAGTATTCATTTTGGTGATTCCATACTTGGACAGATGATTAAGTGTGGAGACTGCTCTTTTTGTAAGTGGATCCTTATAAGAAAAGAATTTCAAATTAGAGATAGATTTTACCATGTAAAAGGAAAGTTAACTGCTGTAGTAAGGGGGTTATTTATGATGCTATTTGTCAATGGTGCTGCTGCTTCTGTATAGGTAAAAATGAACGAATGTTAAGGGAGAGAATTTAAGAGCATTCTTATGACATCCATAAAAAAGACTACTAATGTTTTAGCTAAGCACTTGATGGGATTTCTGGACCATACCTTTAAATTTGTAATAGTAGAACAGGTACCTTGTAAACAAAGAGGTGGTCCCTGGCACCGGTACCTTGAGTGACAAGAAATATATTGGCAATTTACTTTTAAAGTATTCATATGGCCATGATTAAACAAAAACATTTCTATTTCTTGTATTTTAAAATTAAAATCCTTCCAAGGATAAGATCTGATTTTATAATATTATTGCGGTAAAATAAGTTTATAGGTTGAAAGGCACTGGCATTTTAAAAAGGTTACAAGTTTCGGCTGTGCGGTGGATCATGTGATTACCTACACTGGGAGATATCTGATGAAGTCCCAATATTATTCAAGATGAAAGCGCTTATCTCTTTTTGATTTTAAGTAGTTTTAAGCTTTATGTCTTGTTATTCTTACTGGAATTACTGTGTTTTTACTGGGGATTTACTGGGGATTTACAGTGGATTAAAAATAATTAGAGTGGCCATATGTTGTCGTTCATTCCTTTTGGCTCCATGCCTACAGTGTTTTTTGTAGTTTGCCTTGTTCTTTTTCTGTTTTTTTCAGTCTGCAAACTATTACAAGCCTAGCATACATCCAATGGTCAGAATTATACCCTGTACCATGTATCTGTAAGGTAAAGACCTTAATGTTTATGCCAGGTCTCTCTTAGTAAATATCCATATTTTACCAGGTAGCCCCCACAGAAGCACAGTCCCTTTTCAGGGGTGCCGCAAGAACAATGCCTGGTTAACTTACTTGCTCAAGGTCACACAGCAGGCAAATGAGGGCTTAAACAATGTAACCATTTCCACATAAACTAGAGCTCACTGCCTTAATCCTCTGTAGCAACTGCCAGAATGTGGAAATCTGGCAGCCTTAATTCATGTTTGTCAGGTCAATTGAGTTTATGTCCAGCTTTCGCTCAACAGAGCTATCCCAGGTAACTGAAACTGGGCAACTAGCACTGGCCAGCTAGTAGTTTATTGACCGAGGATGGCTTGGCTTTATGTCAGGAAGACACTAGTTAATAGGGACACATTGGCCCCCTCCCACCATTAGCATGGGTCTCTGTCATAGGTCAGAGTAGGCCAGGTCCTTGACCCATTTTTCACCAATAAATACCCATACCCAATTTTTGGCTACATTAGTAAACAAGACCAAATCACCTGGAGACGATTTTTATACCATCAAATGACTAGCCCTGACATGGCATGCAGTCTGTGATCCATGTTCTCCTACCTAGAGGATACTACACATCATAGCTGATGACAAAAACAGCTGGTCTATACAACTCTTCTCACAAAAGGCACCATCTAGATTCTGTGCTGCTGCTCTCAACTCCATTCTTGGGTGAGTTTAAAGAGGATGCACTCAGTTTCTTTTTCAGAAGTGGAAAACTCACAGAGACATAGGTAGAATGTGTAAACTTCATACAGGTATTGGACAGACATCAGGATCAAAGTTTGTACCTTGTGCATCTGAGGTGAAGTAAATAACAAAAGAGAACGCCAGCAACAAAAATCGGACTGTGAAAAGTAGTTTATTGATGCATTAATAAACTACCAAAAAACCAAGTAGGTCCCACATACCGGTTTCGGCCCAGGTTCAAACCCAGCCTTCTTCAGTGTATACCAACAGAACCCATTCAGAAAAATTTGGTGTTTATATACAACATACAATTCAATGATTGGTTGTATAAATCCATCAATCAAACTCATTAATATTAAACATAATAATATATCTGGTATTGCAATAATAAATGCAGGAGACATATACATGAAAGCAAATAATAAAAAATAATAAATAATAAAAAATAATATGATGACATATCATGTATAGAAAATTTTATGTTAAATCCATGTTTGTTATATTTATTATTATATACTATAAGTGTTCATTTAATCCTGGATTTAACAGAGCACCAAGTTTGGTGATCCACTTCTTTTCTTTTAGGTCAAGTTTAGTGTGCCAACCCCCTTTGTTACTTCTATCACCAATAATTTTATCAATTATGGTGAAACGAAATTGAGCTTTATTATGTATCAGTGTGTGTTTGAATAATGCATTAGATGTTTTTTTACATCTAATGTCACTCAAATGTTCTGATATCCGTAGTCTAACTGGTCGTGAAGTTTGCCCAACATAAAATGAATGACAGTTACAATGTGCCATATAAATGGCCCAATCCGTGTTACAATTGGCAAAGAATTTTATGTCGAACACATTATTACTGTTTCTACTGGTAAACTCTTTTGTTTTTGTTATGAATTTACAGTTAACACAATGACCACAAGGAAAACAGCCAATGAGTTTATCACCCAAAATGGTCGTTTGATATAAATTGGATAAAGAAGATTCAAAATGGTGTTTGTAATGATTAAAGTATCCCGCTAAGTTTTTGCCTTTTCGAAATGAAAACAAACATGTGTTTGGAACAATGGATTTGGTTTTAACATCTGATTCCAGTATATTCCAGTTTCCTTTAATGATGTTGATAAAGGTGTTGGTATTTCTACCATATGTGGTAGTAAGACGCAATGTACTTTTCGTATTTGGTTTTTGTTTGTACGTTAACAAATTTGATCTCTGTAACCCTGAGGCATGATTCAAAGCCATTGTAACAAAACCTGAATTATAGCCCCTGTTCTTAAACCTGGTACATAAATCTTGAGCATAATGACCAAAACTGACATTGTCAGAGCAATTTCTTCTCATTCTGATAAATTGCGATTTGGGAATATTTTTGGCAATGTGTTTTGGATGAAAGCTGGAGGCGTGGAGAATGGTGTTATATTCGGGAAATTTTCTATAGGTCTCAGTTTTTAAAGTATTATCCATATTTCTTGTGACCAAAACATCCAAAAAAGTTATTGATGCTAGATCATAATTAATGGTGAATTTTATTCCCCATTTATTATCATTCAGATATTCTACAAACTCAAGAAGATATGGAATATCCGATCTCCACACCATCCAGCAATCATCCAAATACCTCCGCCAGATGTCTATCTCAGGCAAAAAAAGGTTGTGAGTAGCATCATAAATCATAATGTGTTCCAAATAAGCCATAAATAGGTCAGCATATATGGGGGAAAAAGATGCCCCCATAGCTGTACCATTGGTTTGCAAAAAACATTCCTGATTGTAAAAGAAAACATTTTTGGTCAATACATGCTCAGTTAGATTTAATAATAAAGTATTGAATCCTGGTTGATACATGTTGGATTGTTGTAACCAGAATTCAATAGCATCAAGTCCGGCCCAGTGTGGAATACTTGTGTATAATGAGCTCACATCCAAAGTACAGAGCCACCAATTTGAATCTAGCTGCATATCATTGACAATACTCAAAAATTGAGTAGTATCCTGTATGCGAGATCTTACATATGATAATAAAGGTTTTGAATACATAGTCAAAAATTCCGAAAGTGGTTCTGTCAGTGAGCCCATACCTGACACAATAGGCCTACCAGGTGGATGAAACAAATCTTTATGTATTTTGGGTAGAAAATAAATGTATTGTCTAAATGGGGTCAGAAATTGTTAAATGGTCTAATGTTTTCTTGGATATGATGCCATTGTCAAAGGCTGATTGTAAGAAATCATCAATCTGTTTTTTGAAAACTGGAGTAGGGTCAAGTGGCATCTTAGTGTAGTATCGAGCATCATTCAACTGCTTATAAGCTTCATTATCATAGTAGCTCCAATCTAACACTACCACTGCCCCTCCTTTATCTGCATTTATAATCACCAAATCCTTGTTACGTACTAATTTGTCCAAACATGATTTCTCAACCTCTGTCATGTTATTATGCATAGGTAAAGCATGATTATACTGAAAATGTAACTCATTTAAGACACTGCGCAAAAATAAATTAACAGTAGGATGCATAGGGGGTGTAAAGGATGAACTGTGGTATTTGAAGGAATCAAATTGTTTTGAACCACCATCTTCTTTGTCCTGAAAAAATAACTTAAGATTCATTAGCCTGCAAAATGAGAATAAATCCTGTGTAAAATTATCCTCAGACACAAAGAATCCAGGAATGAAAGACAATCCTTTATTGAGTAATGATGTTTGTTCAGCTGTTAATGTGATTTTTTAAATATTATGTACATTATTTACTTGTTCGACAACATTTGTAGCAAGTTTTCCAGACTTGTGACTTTTTTTGTGCTTTCTACCACCCCTCCTCCCTCTGTGTTCCCTAAAGGGGACATGTTATTTTTCCGTTTAGGGTTGGGGGAATCTAGAGTGGACTGTGTCTCCGTGTCTGTCCCAGATGATGTATCATAATCTGTTGATTCTGCATTAGTACCCTTAGTTTTAAGTATGGATCTCGAGCGTTTCCTTTTGGAATTAGATGGAAACTTGTTGTTATTTTTAGTATATCCCTCTTGGAATTTGACATGTCTGTCCTGTTTGAAAGGTTGTCCTTTATCATAGTCCATAAGATCACGAGAGAATTTTTTAATATTTCTCTCTTTCAAAATAGTTTCAAAACTTAGTAATTCACTGCTTAGTTTGGATAACAAAGCAGGAAAGAATGTCTCATGTTGATAATGATTACATTCTTGAATGGATTCTAGGACTGTATTTGTCTCTTTGTCAATGGTTCTAGTGTAATAATCAGACAAAGAACTTACAAACTTCATTGAATATTCCTGTTGGATCTGAGCCCATTCCGTCATTAAATTGTCATCAGGGTCTCCCACAAGTGGTTGAATTTTGACTCTGAGACCTCTCGGACAAATGCCCTTAGCCAAATATGCCTTTAATAATTTGTGGTGCCAAACACTAGATCTTAAACTTTTCATATTTTTGTTTAGATTTAAAAAAAGTGTCTCACATTTTTGCTCTGGTTTAATAGCAGTAGTAATACCAGAGACCATAGCTTCATTCCCAATTCCAAAGGGTGCAAGGTCATCCTTGTCTGCTGATAGATCCAATAATATTTGGTTTAGATCCATAATATTTGGCTAATTGAATATAAGTTATTACCACGTCCTGTAAATCTTAGACAATAATGGTCATATATTATAAATGCATAAATGAATGCAAAATATTACCACGTCAGCTACAGGACAATAATGGTATAATAAAAGCAACAAAAAATATACAAAATCAGAATAATGTTTGACACCCAAATCCAAAGGTAAACTCAATTCAAAATTCTGAAATATATTTTTTATGGGGTCCCAGAGTACCAATATTCAATTGTGTTTGTAAAAACTGAAGGAAATTCAATGAAGTTCGAAAAAAGTGTAACTTTGACTGTATCAAGAGTTACATTTAAAAATATATGTGTTTGACATTTCACACTATGTTAACTACATAGCTGTGGCAAAATTAGCAGGCCTGCTAGCCAGTCCCAAAAGTTATGGATAAAACAATCTAGTTCAACCCTTTTATCAATGTTGTAAAACAAAGCTAATTGTTATGGAATATTATGTCCAATTATTTTGTATAAAAATTACATTGACTGATCTATCCCTCACATTACCTGTGTGGGGACATAATATATAAACAACAATATAATAAGGGCAATTTTTGTAGCTAACAGAATAATGATTGCCTAATGTTCAACAGCTAAATATTGCTATTGGTATACTTGTGCCAATTGCCAAAAACAACACTAATCCCTTGTTATTAGAAACCCAAAAGATGGATCATCATGGTATGTATTGTTGAATATTGTAAACAATCCACTATATGAAAAAAAGGGGGGGGGGTAAAACGGGAGAAGTATATGTATAAAGATATATCTGCTTGTTTGTTTCAAAAATAACACTATTGGGTCATGGTATCTAGTTGCTGATGTAATGGCCTTAATGTTTATAAAAATAAAATGATTTATCACTAAACATCAGCTAAATGTTTGTATAAGCATACACATAACCATATCAAAAGTATTACTCTGCCGATGTAATGATCACCTTAATGCTTATAAAAAGAAAGATGATTAAGTGTTTGTATAAACATGCACATAACAATGTCAAAAAGTATAGCTCTACCAATATCTTCTTGATTTGTTATACAAAGTCTCAACACTTATAGTAATTTACATAAAACATAGCTAACAAATTGCGCCCTACAATTCCCAAAAGTAATCAGCTCACTGGTTAACATTACTAAACCATTACTCAGATGATGTCCAATAATGCATTAGTCAAAATCAGAGACATACAATCAATATAGTTGCATAGATGCAGTGGATATTCATATATATATATTCCAACAATAGTCACAGTAATCCTCCAAAAGCCTAGGATGCATGAAAAAATCCACTATTATAATTGTTTTTAAATTTAAATTATGACTGCCCTAAGTAATATTTTATAACATAAATCGCAGTGCTGCAAAAAATGCAAAGATAATAAGTACTTGTAAATGCCATTTGTTGAAAATGCGGCCATTAAGAAAAATCCAAATCTAGTAAAAAAATCTGCAATGCGTTCAATGCCTATGGAAATAGTTCACCATGTCAATAATTTTACAGTCGAATACATTAAATTCCATATAACCATATTTTGTATATAATCCATGAAAATTTAGACGTGAAATCGCTGTGCTATATGTTGCGACCCTTTCTAAAATAAGCATCGACCCGATAACAGTTCGTAATGTGCCCACGATTTTTAATAGGCAACTGTTTGTTGTTTGAAGACCAGAAGGCTCCCAGTTGCATCAATCACTTGAAAAAACATGAATTTTAATGTTTAAATAACTATATGCCAATAATGACACAAGTTTTAAACACACACATGTATCGAAGAAAGGCCAAATGTTCTTGGTACATAGTTATGAAACAATTGTCCACAAAAACGTATAAACATGAGCGTTGTTCTGTGCGACAAGTTTTTGCTGTTATTGATGTAAAAAACAGATGAATATTGTCATACCACTATGTATATTATGGCCCCTCAATGATTAATAAAGTCCACAAGATGTTTGTAGACAGTTTGAGGCAAGATGGCGTATCATACAAAGTCTATTTGTAACTCACTTTGTCCAAAAGAAAAGAATCCGATCAAAACTTGTAGACCAACCAATATTTAGATATGATATGTCCCAAAATCATGAAGCTCAAATATAAATTGAGCCAAAAAAATGAGCTTGGTTAGTTTAAAGTTGCATAAAGACCTTAACGGTAAGGCGAACACGCCGACACAGTCCAAACGATTCCCCCAGCAGGAAGTGAAGCAACGAACCTCCGACAAAATATATCCTGCACGCAAGGAGTTGCACGGCTGCAAGTCAAGTAAATAACAAAAGAGAACGCCAGCAACAAAAATCGGACTGTGAAAAGTAGTTTATTGATGCATTAATAAACTACCAAAACACCAAGTAGGTCTTTATGCAACTTTAAACCAACTAAGCTCATTTTTTGGCTCAATTTATATTTGAGCTTCATGATTTTGGGACATATCATATCTAAATATTGGTTGGTCTACAAGTTTTGATCGGATTCTTTCTTTTGGACAAAGTGAGTTACAAATAGACTTTGTATGATACGCCATCTTGCCTCAAACTGTCTACAAACATCTCGTGGACTTTATTAATCATTGAGGGGCCATAATATACATAGTGGTATGACAATATTCATCTGTTTTTTACATCAATAACAGCAAAAACTTGTCGCACAGAACAACGCTCATGTTTATACGTTTTTGTGGACAATTGTTTCATAACTATGTACCAAGAACATTTGGCCTTTCTTCGATACATGTGTGTGTTTAAAACTTGTGTCATTATTGGCATATAGTTATTTAAACATTAAAATTCATGTTTTTTCAAGTGATTGATGCAACTGGGAGCCTTCTGGTCTTCAAACAACAAACAGTTGCCTATTAAAAATCGTGGGCACATTACGAACTGTTATCGGGTCGATGCTTATTTTCGAAAGGGTCGCAACATATAGCACAGCGATTTCACGTCTAAATTTTCATGGACTATATACAAAATATGGTTATATGGAATTTAATGTATTCGACTGTAAAATTATTGACATGGTGAACTATTTCCATAGGCATTGAACACATTGCGGATTTTTTTACTAGATTTGGATTTTTCTTAATGGCCGCATTTTCAACAAATGGCATTTACAAGTACTTATTATCTTTGCATTTTTTGCAGCACTGCGATTTATGTTATAAAATATTACTTAGGGCAGTCATAATTTAAATTTAAAAACAATTATAATAGTGGATTTTTTCATGCATCCTAGGCTTTTGGAGGATTACTGTGACTATTGTTGGAATATATATATATGAATATCCACTGCATCTATGCAACTATATTGATTGTATGTCTCTGATTTTGACTAATGCATTATTGGACATCATCTGAGTAATGGTTTAGTAATGTTAACCAGTGAGCTGATTACTTTTGGGAATTGTAGGGCGCAATTTGTTAGCTATGTTTTATGTAAATTACTATAAGTGTTGAGACTTTGTATAACAAATCAAGAAGATATTGGTAGAGCTATACTTTTTGACATTGTTATATGCATGTTTATACAAACACTTAATCATCTTTCTTTTTATAAGCATTAAGGTGATCATTACATCGGCAGAGTAATACTTTTGATATGGTTATGTGTATGCTTATACAAACATTTAGCTGATGTTTAGTGATAAATCATTTTATTTTTATAAACATTAAGGCCATTACATCAGCAACTAGATACCATGACCCAATAGTGTTATTTTTGAAACAAACAAGCAGATATATCTTTATACATATACTTCTCCCGTTTTACCCCGCACCCTTTTTTCATATAGTGGATTGTTTACAATATTCAACAATACATACCATGATGATCCATCTTTTGGGTTTCTAATAACAAGGGATTAGTGTTGTTTTTGGCAATTGGCACAAGTATACCAATAGCAATATTTAGCTGTTGAACATTAGGCAATCATTATTCTGTTAGCTACAAAAATTGCCCTTATTATATTGTTGTTTATATATTATGTCCCCACACAGGTAATGTGAGGGATAGATCAGTCAATGTAATTTTTATACAAAATAATTGGACATAATATTCCATAACAATTAGCTTTGTTTTACAACATTGATAAAAGGGTTGAACTAGATTGTTTTATCCATAACTTTTGGGACTGGCTAGCAGGCCTGCTAATTTTGATACAGCTATTTAATTAACATAGTGTGACATGTCAAACACATATATTTTTTAAATGTAACTCTTGATACAGTCAAAGTTACACTTTTTTCGAACTTCATTGAATTTCCTTCAGTTTTTACAAACACAATTGAATATTGGTACTCTGGGACCCCACAAAAAATATATTTCAGAATTTTGAATTGAGTTTACCTTTGGATTTGGGTGTCAAACATTATTCTGATTTTGTATATTTTTTGTTGCTTTTATTATACCATTATTGTCCTGTAGCTGACGTGGTAATATTTTGCATTCATTTATGCATTTATAATATATGACCATTATTGTCTAAGATTTACAGGACGTGGTAATAACTTATATTCAATTAGCCAAATATTATGGATCTAAACCAAATATTATTGGATCTATCAGCAGACAAGGATGACCTTGCACCCTTTGGAATTGGGAATGAAGCTATGGTCTCTGGTATTACTACTGCTATTAAACCAGAGCAAAAATGTGAGACACTTTTTTTAAATCTAAACAAAAATATGAAAAGTTTAGGATCTAGTGTTTGGCACCACAAATTATTAAAGGCATATTTGGCTAAGGGCATTTGTCCGAGAGGTCTCAGAGTCAAAATTCAACCACTTGTGGGAGACCCTGATGACAATTTAATGACGGAATGGGCTCAGATCCAACAGGAATATTCAATGAAGTTTGTAAGTTCTTTGTCTGATTATTACACTAGAACCATTGACAAAGAGACAAATACAGTCCTAGAATCCATTCAAGAATGTAATCATTATCAACATGAGACATTCTTTCCTGCTTTGTTATCCAAACTAAGCAGTGAATTACTAAGTTTTGAAACTATTTTGAAAGAGAGAAAGATTAAAAAATTCTCTCGTGATCTTATGGACTATGATAAAGGACAACCTTTCAAACAGGTCAGACATGTCAAATTCCAAGAGGGATATACTAAAAATAACAACAAGTTTCCATCTAATTCCAAAAGGAAACGCTCGAGATCCATACTTAAAACTAAGGGTACTAATGCAGAATCAACAGATTATGATACATCATCTGGGACAGACACGGAGACACAGTCCACTCTAGATTCCCCCAACCCTAAACGGAAAAATAACATGTCCCCTTTAGGGAACACAGAGGGAGGAGGGGTGGTAGAAAGCACAAAAAAAGTCACAAGTCTGGAAAACTTGCTACAAATGTTGTCGAACAAGTAAATAATGTACATAATATTTCAAAAATCACATTAACAGCTGAACAAACATCATTACTCAATAAAGGATTGTCTTTCATTCCTGGATTCTTTGTGTCTGAGGATAATTTTACACAGGATTTATTCTCATTTTGCAGGCTAATGAATCTTAAGTTATTTTTTCAGGACAAAGAAGATGGTGGTTCAAAACAATTTGATTCCTTCAAATACCACAGTTCATCCTTTACACCCCCTATGCATCCTACTGTTAATTTATTTTTGCGCAGTGTCTTAAATGAGTTACATTTTCAGTATAATCATGCTTTACCTATGCATAATAACATGACAGAGGTTGAGAAATCATGTTTGGACAAATTAGTACGTAACAAGGATTTGGTGATTATAAATGCAGATAAAGGAGGGGCAGTGGTAGTGTTAGATTGGAGCTACTATGATAATGAAGCTTATAAGCAGTTGAATGATGCTCGATACTACACTAAGATGCCACTTGACCCTACTCCAGTTTTCAAAAAACAGATTGATGATTTCTTACAATCAGCCTTTGACAATGGCATCATATCCAAGAAAACATTAGACCATTTAACAATTTCTGACCCCATTAGACAATACATTTATTTTCTACCCAAAATACATAAAGATTTGTTTCATCCACCTGGTAGGCCTATTGTGTCAGGTATGGGCTCACTGACAGAACCACTTTCGGAATTTTTGACTATGTATTTAAAACCTTTATTATCATATGTAAGATCTCGCATACAGGATACTACTCAATTTTTGAGTATTGTCAATGATATGCAGCTAGATTCAAATTGGTGGCTCTGTACTTTGGATGTGAGCTCATTATACACAAGTATTCCACACTGGGTCGACTTGATGCTATTGAATTCTGGTTACAACAATCCAACATGTATCAACCAGGATTCAATACTTTATTATTAAATCTAACTGAGCATGTATTGACCAAAAATGTTTTCTTTTACAATCAGGAATGTTTTTTGCAAACCAATGGTACAGCTATGGGGGCATCTTTTTCCCCCATATATGCTGACCTATTTATGGCTTATTTGGAACACATTATGATTTATGATGCTACTCACAACCTTTTTTTGCCTGAGATAGACATCTGGCGGAGGTATTTGGATGATTGCTGGATGGTGTGGAGATCGGATATTCCATATCTTCTTGAGTTTGTAGAATATCTGAATGATAATAAATGGGGAATAAAATTCACCATTAATTATGATCTAGCATCAATAACTTTTTTGGATGTTTTGGTCACAAGAAATATGGATAATACTTTAAAAACTGAGACCTATAGAAAATTTCCCGAATATAACACCATTCTCCACGCCTCCAGCTTTCATCCAAAACACATTGCCAAAAATATTCCCAAATCGCAATTTATCAGAATGAGAAGAAATTGCTCTGACAATGTCAGTTTTGGTCATTATGCTCAAGATTTATGTACCAGGTTTAAGAACAGGGGCTATAATTCAGGTTTTGTTACAATGGCTTTGAATCATGCCTCAGGGTTACAGAGATCAAATTTGTTAACGTACAAACAAAAACCAAATACGAAAAGTACATTGCGTCTTACTACCACATATGGTAGAAATACCAACACCTTTATCAACATCATTAAAGGAAACTGGAATATACTGGAATCAGATGTTAAAACCAAATCCATTGTTCCAAACACATGTTTGTTTTCATTTCGAAAAGGCAAAAACTTAGCGGATACTTTAATCATTACAAACACCATTTTGAATCTTCTTTATCCAATTTATATCAAACGACCATTTTGGGTGATAAACTCATTGGCTGTTTTCCTTGTGGTCATTGTGTTAACTGTAAATTCATAACAAAAACAAAAGAGTTTACCAGTAGAAACAGTAATAATGTGTTCGACATAAAATTCTTTGCCAATTGTAACACGGATTGGGCCATTTATATGGCACATTGTAACTGTCATTCATTTTATGTTGGGCAAACTTCACGACCAGTTAGACTACGGATATCAGAACATTTGAGTGACATTAGATGTAAAAAAACATCTAATGCATTATTCAAACACACACTGATACATAATAAAGCTCAATTTCGTTTCACCATAATTGATAAAATTATTGGTGATAGAAGTAACAAAGGGGGTTGGCACACTAAACTTGACCTAAAAGAAAAGAAGTGGATCACCAAACTTGGTGCTCTGTTAAATCCAGGATTAAATGAACACTTATAGTATATAATAATAAATATAACAAACATGGATTTAACATAAAATTTTCTATACATGATATGTCATCATATTATTTTTTATTATTTATTTTTTATTATTTGCTTTCATGTATATGTCTCCTGCATTTATTATTGCAATACCAGATATATTATTATGTTTAATATTAATGAGTTTGATTGATGGATTTATACAACCAATCATTGAATTGTATGTTGTATATAAACACCAAATTTTTCTGAATGGGTTCTGTTGGTATACACTGAAGAAGGCTGGGTTTGAACCTGGGCCGAAACCGGTATGTGGGACCTACTTGGTGTTTTGGTAGTTTATTAATGCATCAATAAACTACTTTTCACAGTCCGATTTTTGTTGCTGGCGTTCTCTTTTGTTATTTACTTGACTTGCAGCCGTGCAACTCCTTGCGTGCAGGATATATTTTGTCGGACATCTGAGGTGAAGACCATAATCATTATGCCAAATGTGCCATGGATGATATTTTGACTGCTTAAACAAACATTTTTCCTTGTTTGTAGTAGCTAGCAACTAGCATTTTTTGGTCCTCAATTACATAAGATTTTTTTGTTTGATTTTGTTTCTCAATCAAAGGTTGAAGCGGGATACTTCTCTAGAGATTTCCTGGGACACCATCTGGCCTAGTTACAGCACTGATAAGGCTTATGCCCAATTATGAATTTTTAGATTGATCTTTTTCAGAAATTGTTCGTATATTGCAGAAGTAATTAGCACAGATAAGTGGTTATTTGTTCAAATCTATATTGACTTTGCATATGCAACAGAACCAATGTTGTTCAATATTATATTCAAGGGAGTATTGTTTCAGGCCAGTACTTCCATTTCATTTATCTGTTATACATGCTAAATTGACTTTTTGCCTTCCCCTGCTTTCTGTAAATATTACATTTAAGTATATCCTGAACATAAACATAAGCTTGATATATTAGAACCACTCTAACTTGCCAGTGGAACATATCTGTCTTGTCTTAACTGAACTTTAAACCATGTTGTGGATTTTGCCATAACATGCTTTACCAGTGGCCAAGTACAGCAATTATTTTCAAATAGATGTCCATTAGATTATACCAGAATAAACAAAACACACAAGGATAGATGTAGTATTTAATTTAACATCAAAATAGGCCTTTCCTGGGCCTGATTTATGTTTTTGGCCATAAAACAGTTTACTTTTAACTAGCACTAAATTATTAGATGACACATAACAGTAAAGAGGTCACAGTGAAGTAAAATCTCAATTTGATAAGAGATTACAAGCTCTTTAGCCTCTGTCAAGAACATTAAGAGTTCTGAAGGATTTGAATCTAAAATTTAGTGCATTTCTAATGAAGATTATAATATTTAGTAGTCATGACCCAATCAGCAAAGTTGCATTTTACTTGTATTTTCATAACATGGATGGGATAACATAACCAGCATCACTGGAATAATTTCAAAGGAAAAATGCACTCCATTGTAAAATGGAATGTTCCATCAAGAGACAGCTACATTATACCATGAAAAAAGTGGAATACTTGCTATTTTATTGACCATATTTTTGAGATATTTGACTTAGAGATATTTGAATATTTTACTAATCATAATCAACAGAATTTTACAAAACAGCCTGACATGGCACCAAGGTGGTATTTTCCTTCAAGGCTGAATTTCCTAAAGTTTCAGAAATGCAATGAAACAAAATCTATGAACATTTGGCATTCAGGTTCAGTTGGGGCAAATGTGATGTAGTGACAAAGGTCAGATAGTGATGGGACAAACGGGCGATGTTTTAAAAGGAAGTATATACTGACAGAGGGGTAAAAACAGATTACTTAAGCAAGATCACACCAAGTTAAAAATGCCACCAGCATATTCTGTATACAAAATTTGCCTTTCTGCCATTATATTTCAAGGAGTGATTTTTAAACACCTTGTCACTTTTTCCAGAAAGTCCAGATATTTTGTCATCCATTTACTTAATAAAGTTATATCACACAGTTATTCTGCAGGTGTCATAGACCTTGTAGCAACTTTGTAATGATTGATGATTCACTGATCCATAAAGCTTAACAATAAGAGTACCATAGCTATGACATATCACAAAATAGCTATGACAGTTTTGCACTTTTTAGGTGTTTTTCAGTTCACTTCAAGTAATATAAAATAATATCCTATAAGGAGTGGCTTCACTGTCATTCGTTTGTTCAAATCATTTCTAAAAAAATGTTATTGTGGTATAATTTATCTGATGATTCTGCAACAGATTTTGCCCCAGTCCCCTTCAATAAACACATCATGCCAAATGACATTTGACCTTTTTTGAACTTCCATGGACATAACTTTGTAAACCAATATTTATTAATTACAACTGAACTTGGTAGCTGATTTTAATCTCAGCATCAAACATCCATGTAATGTTAATCAGGACAGCGTGACCTTGCTCATCCTGACCCAGTAAGCAGCGTCCATACCGCCACTCACTTACTTTTACTTATGAAGCAGCATCCCATCACTCACTTCATTTACTATTTATTAAATTATAGCTCCAACCAAATAAGCAGTGTCCTTACCGCCACTCGCTTATTTTATCAAGCAGCCTCCAACTGCTAATTTTCCTTTTCCAACTCATTAAAATGAGCATCCAACACCAGAGGGGGGACAGAAGAGGGCAAGCCTGTCCCTCTTCTCCGCCCACCAGCCTGACCAGGCTGTTCCCTCTCTGTTCCAGCTGACTTCCAACCTAACCTCCCATTAAAAGGCATTAAGCCAAACATCATTCGGTGTCCTGCACCCTCTCAAATCAAACTGGATCCATGTCATCACCTCCCAAAGCTCTCTCATAAATAGCCAAAGTAGCCTAAACAGCTAACATTAAACACTGATCCCTCTATGATGCTAAAGTGAGAAACCCTTACCTCCTAACCTAGCATAACCTCTGTATATTGAGTAAACTCTCACTTGCCACCACTATTAGCTTCACCGTGATTCCAATGTCATTGCCTGCCAAATGCACCACCAAAACACGAAACCCTTGCCAGATAAACCACACATGCACAAAGTACCACCAACTCTAATTAGATGAATTTCACCCAGACAAAACAAGGGCAATGACATACCATGCTTAACTGCAGCCACTTTTTCTGCACAATGTATATACTAATGGCCAAAATGCAATCTCCTTTTCTAATTAATCAATTGCCTAATAATCCTGCCATCATACCCACTTTCCATTATAAGGCAAGGAAGCATTTGGCTAGCCAAAACCACCCCGTTAGTGATATCAATATGTCCCTGAGAGAATAACCACACAAACTGCAGGCCATTGACCCTCCATATGCCAATGCCAACCCTTGGAACCAACTTCCTTTGACAATAGGCAATGCCTGTCAATCTTCATACTATCAAACCTACCCTTCCAGCATATGAGCCACCATCCAAAATTTAATAAATTAACCTAACCCTGTCACCCATGAAAATATAAAAATTGCAGCTAAATCCTCCTTGACCAACTGATGTGTCCCACCTTGTTCACAAGACTAAACCAAATAGCTCAGTAACCTATCCCGCCAATCTCCTACCCCCTGGTGGCTGCAACACAATTTGACCAAGCTAGCAACACCCTTAACATATGCTTCTTATCAAAGCTGCCCCAGAGTCCTGCAACAAGCATATAATCCTGCTAATCCAGCATGACAACCAACAAACCATAGCACTGTCATATCAACCAAGTAAAAATGGACCATATTCCCTGCAACTTCCTCTGCTGAAACCATGATAACTGCTAACTTGAAATCAACTCCGAAGTCCCACATCCCTTCTCCAGTCATTCTATCCTTCTGATGTACTAGCCACAAACTAATCCCCAAAGAATATGCTCCCACACAAGCCTCCTGCCACATTTGCAAACCAATGCAACTCCCCATGAACAATGCAATGCAGCTACTAAAAACTCAACATCCTTAGTCCACTGCTTGCCATTGGATTTCCCCTTTAAAGCTATCCTTCCCCCTCAAAGGCTTTCCTCTCAATGTGTTATGCGCACATCCAGTAAGGAAACAAACCCTGGCCTACATCTGATAGGAGTCCCAAAACAATGCCTTGCTTAGGCCTGCTAACTTCAGCCTAGCCAACAGAACACCCAGTTGCCAACCTGTCCCAAAAACAACTGCATACCTGGAATGCTCTATTAAACCACGCCTACTCTTAAAATAATACATATAATGCACCGCACCTCCCTTCTATGAGAGATGAAGATCCCTACAAAATTATCTCTTCCACCATTGATTCACACAGGAAATGGCACAATCAGATGATTCAGTACCATACATTAATGAGAAAATGCATCCCCCGATCTTCCCTTTGATCCAGGAAAGGACCCTTTTCCCTACTCATGCAAATGCCCCTTTACCACAACTATCCTGAAATTCACATACCAACAAAGATAGCCTACTCAAGGCAAGCTGTTGTAAACTCTATTAACCAACCTGCCTTCCCGTCTGTCACCTGCACAACTGAATCCATACCTGCTCAGTTTAAAGAAGTGTGTGAAAACCCTACATGCCACCCACAAACATACCCCAGTCCCGCCTCCTTACTTACCAAGATTGGCAAGGCTGGGGCAGTATCCTTCTGTAAATAAATCACTATGGAAATAAGTGAAACCTAACATGCAAGGAAGCTTAACACTCTGTTGTCTGCTGCTTTAGTCACAGAGCCAATAAAGCCTTCCAAGCCTTACTTTACTGCTTGCGATTTCTGATTAAGAAATTGCACTCCATCACATCAATTAACTCAAATTATTGACATAGTCCCCCCATTCCAAAACTTTCCTCCAACTAAAGCAATAGGCAAAAGGGGTCTGCCTAATGAATCCCTCAGCCAGATCCCAAAGTCTGATTCAATCTCAGTTATGACTCCAACCCCCACCTATAGACTACCCCAAACTCCCCATAATTAAACCTAAACACCTGCTTCAAATGTGTCCCTGACATATCTCATCCTTACCTGTCCCCACCTGCTCCCATCCTTACCTGTCCCCACCTGCTCCCATACTGCACAAAGTCTCATGAGCACCTAAAATATATCACTGCCTCTGAACTCACTGCATACCGCCCCAGCAGCCAAAACACTCCCTGCAGTAGCATCCATCAGCTGACAAGACCAATTCTTTCGGACCACCAGATAGTACTGACGTCTACCATATGTGACCTGCACTGTGCTCCAGCTGCTAGAAGATCCACCACAGCAGCATCCCTCATGTCATCCATCTGCAAGAGAGGCAACTGTAAAAAAAGAAATAAATAAATAAAATTAAATAAATTAATTAAATTTTGTTTTTTTTATGCATAAAATATTGTTTTTCAGCAGATATATTCAGAATACAACACATTTTGGAGATGATGTTGTTAGTTAAACATATTTTGCAGCTGTTAAATATGTCAGCCCCATTTAGTTTTAGTAGTTCTTTAACAAGGCTACATACACAAAGTTATTTTTACATTATATTGGCATCATTTCACAAAGTGATAAAACAGTTTGCAATAGTAATTAATAGAAAATCCAGTCTCAGCCGATGCTCTGCAGTTTCTGAAGGACATGAAGTGTGAAAATGAAATGTCCTGTCTTTAGCGAATTCAGTTCTCACTGATTAGCCAAGAAAACCCAGAAAATCACAAACTTAATGAGGAACCACCCCGACTAACCCACCCTCAATGATTAGCCAATAATTTGTGTATTAAAAAAAAAACTCTACTTAAATGAAAAACACATAATATGCAAACACCTGGGCACCCCGAGAAACTCTACAGTTGAGAGGTCCCACAAAAACCACCCAAACATATAAAGCAAAATTCTAGCTACCCCATGGCAATGCTGGCCATTACATGCCTAGCCGCACGACCTGTAAAACAATTAACAGCATCACCACCATAAGGTGCCAAGATCACTACTCCCCACTTTGCATATTGTTCTTCAAACTTAAAAATTAATAGTGTAACATTCCCCATTCCCCTCACTTTCTTTCCTGCCTTTACTTTCCCCTTCAACCTTCATATGGTTCAAGTTTCCAAAGGGGTATGAAAACCAAGACGCAAGTGGCAGTACTCACTTTCTGAATGCACTCGTCTTGATTTCCCATTGCTATTGTCCTGTAATACTTAGTAAAAAAATAACATTCTGTTTGCCTCCAAACAGGCAATCCATATTATACAAAGTAATTCCCTGCAATATCAGGCAAATATGAGTTTAAAACTAGTTTGGTGCAGTTGCCGTTCTCCAGACAGAGCTACAGGTTTGGGCCATACCTCTTTGAAAAGATCTGTTAATACACTAACAGACAAGTAATGGTTATGGAACATCTCACCTCATAACCCCTGATTGACAGAAAGCTGTGCATACTAACTAAAGCATACTTCAGTACTTCACAGATTACATCCAAGTCAAGCACTCCTATTATGTTAAGGCACACAGAAACCCTATAAACTGCAAGAGTACAGGTGCCTACAAAATTAAACCTATACATCACCATGTAAACATTAACAAAAACAAAGGAAAGTGATAAGAAGACTGTGATATTCCTGAAGTCATTGTTATACCTTGAACTGCTACAGTTGACTGGAGGCCATCAAGCATATCCAAATCCACAGCAAGATTTTTCAGATCCTGCTATTAATTAATTATGCATACGCAGTTAATTATCTGACTATACTTTGGCCTCTAAACAGATCACCCTCAGTGACCAGCTGCAGTGGGGCAAAGCCAGCTTGGTGAATGCAATGACTGTAAACCTGTGCACACATTCCCAGCCCATGGCCGATACCTGCGGACGTCTCACACCCTGTGAACCGTAACCACCGTCCAAGAAAACACAAGAACCACCGAACCTTTCTCAACCGTCTGCTCCCAATATTTTACTTGTAGCTTCTCTGTTCTTTTATCTTGCTTCCAGCACCACAACTGACAGCACAACTATTACCAATGAACTCAGATGACATGAGAGGCCTGCTCTTGGTTACCACGCCAAGAGGCACCCACCAACAAAGCAAAACCCACAAACGAGCCACGCTTATGCCCATTGATCACCTGAAGAAGCAACCCCTCAACCACCATAAACAGAACACCCACGCATACACGATTGAGATAGATGCATAAACAGCATGCTCAGTAATATTGTCTATAGTAACAGAGAACAAAGCTCAGTGCAGTTGGTCTGCTGCCATTCAGTGAGTAAGTTAATGAAACACCATTCCAATGTACAAGATATGCTCCCCAGTGCCAAGTACCTAATGAAAATCACAATATACACCATTATTCACAGCATGAATCAAACGGTACCCTGTGTGATTAACAGCTGAACCACTTACCATTAAGCCAAACTCCGTGTAAAAAAAAATAATAATAATACTGCCCACCTCCAGCATGCACCCTACACTTATCCCAGGCCTACCTGTCCTCCAAGTTACCTAGGTCATCTGGGATGTAAGCTTACATAGCAAGTTCACACCAAAATGTGATTCCTTACCCAGTTACGCTTGTATATTTGTAATGTTTTATTTGTATTTGTCTACATTAAACTGGTGTTCTCTTATTTTTTGAGCCTGCACATTTTTCTTGGCCTTTTGGATTTGTTTCGTTTCTTGCTGCTTTTGGAGAGATTTCATGTACTCAGTAATACTGAGCTGTAATTAAAGCTTCAGTGCCATTCAGTTTTGCAACTATGTAGTGGTACTGAACTTTAATTACTAATGTATTGCTATGCATTATTATAGATATACAGTAGTACTAAGCCTTAATCAACATTGCAGTGGCACCCAGTAATTATATGTATTCCGTAGTAATTAACCCTAATTAAGTACCATGTTAGTGTGTGTGTGTGTGTGTGTGTGTGTCTGTGTGTGTGTGTGTGTGTGTGTGTGTGTGTGTGTGTGTGTGTGTGTGTGTGTGTGTGTGTGTGGTGGATAAGGTGGGAGGAATAACTAAATAATAACAAATAGAATGATATTTGCACACATAAATGATATGACTTTATTTTGTAAAGTTATGCAGGCCTTGTCTGGTATAAGTCAACCACCTAGGAAAGGTACTCAGATAATAATCCTGTTGGCCCCACTTTTCCTTGTAAAAAGAAACAGAAAAGAAAGGAGATTCTGCTGATAGGGATGACTGCAATTAGAGATATAGACAATAGGCAAAAGGGGGCTGAAAATTATTGGAGAAAACTGGCAAAGGAACCAAGGTATTGAGAGCACATAACTAGAGAGGGAAGATGATTGAATGGGAAGATGCCAAGAATTTATTTGGACTGCAGGTTAGAGATTGTCTTCCCTATTAAGGACTGATATCAGAGTAAATGCAAAGAGGAAGACATAGGGGGGTCCTAAATGAAGGAGCAGCACAGCTAGAGTGTTTAGTAGAATCTAGAACAGAAGCTGCCATTAAAAAAAAGAATAATTAGTAGAGCAAATATTGCATAGTAACTATAACAATCAATCAGAGAAGGTTAAAAAGGACTGGGAAGAGATTGGATAAGCAATTCACATAGAAACAATGGAGGATATATGCATGTCTCCCAACTATGCAAGAAAATCTAGAAGATTAGGGATTTTATCTGGAAATGTTTACATAGATATTTTTATACCTGAAGTAGACCCCAGATAATCTTTCTTCAGGTAGATAGCAAATGTTGGAGGTGTGACAGGGAAGAAAGAGATAATTGGGAGCATATTTTCTTGCAGCGTATTGAGTTAGCAGACTTTAAGGATTCTCTGTGAGATGCACTATTAGAGATGCTGGGTGGGCAGACTGGTGTGATGAGGGAGATGATTTTTCTTAGCTATGATACAGAACCAGAATTGCTTAGGCATGGTAAGGCCTTGCTGTCTCTAATTATGGTGGCTGCCAAAAAAAAAAAAAACAATTACTAGAAAATGGAAATCAAAATCTAAGCCAAATATACTGAGTGAATATTGTAATAGAGATAAAATAACTGGAATTTAGAGCTTTAGAAAAAGGTAAGAGCAAACTACATAGGACAAAAATGGGAATTGTGGGAACAATACATGCATACATACAGGGAAGGAATTAGGTTTAAAAGAAGGCAGGACTTAAATGAGCATTGTAATGTTTGACTGAAAATGATTAGGTAGATCATAAGTGATGTATAATGTTTGCAACTGGGAGTGTGTCACTTTG
Organism: Protopterus annectens; assembly: GCF_019279795.1. Lineage (NCBI taxonomy): Eukaryota > Metazoa > Chordata > Ceratodontiformes > Protopteridae > Protopterus > Protopterus annectens. Next base: position 295,182,045 of record NC_056745.1, read on the forward strand.
GCTTGTGATGTAAAATGCTTGCAACTAGGATTGTGTTGGCGTGGCTTGTTTTCATTTATACAAATGTATGATTGCTTATGTCATAGGTGATGGTTTAATAAAGATTTTTTTGTTTAAAAAAGAGCAGGAATTGAATAATTCAGTCATCAGTGACAGTACCTTAACGTCACAAGACAGTTAACGGCAATCATCCTCTTCAGACATTCTGAGCATCACTGTCACGTGACTTGAAAAACAATAGGTTTCACTTAATGTGGGAAGGAAATAGTGGATTTCCCCTGCTCTGCTTACTTTGTCTTTATAATTAGTAGACAAGTCTTACTAATTGTTAGTAATCCTTTTCCTGATTTATACTAGAATATTGTGCCCCACAGAGTCAAATGTGTGGTTCATGTAGGCCATAAATAACTTCATAACTGTTTAAGTGTAGTAGGTACTCCATTTAGTGCTTGTATTTGGTTTTGCCTGGTGACAAAAGATTGCAGGAAGGAGAAGGATCAAATAATATACCCACAAGAGCCAACATTTTGTTGAAATCACTCCAGCATATAGTGATATCTATTGTATGTATGGGAGGGTAATGTACAGTTGTGTAAGTTGCACTCAGTTATAACAGCAAATATTCAAACTCCTCACTGTTGCAGTAGCTGTTAAGCTATATGGGCTGTTTCCCAACTAAGAAACAATAACCAGCTAGTTTCAAAAAACTCTGTCTCACCTCACTCCTTCAATCTGACTTCAGATTGATTAATCCCAAGGATGGAAATCAGCAGAGGGAAGCTTTCTTCAGCACTTTCTTGCCCATGATTAACTATCCTAAAGTAACCGATGTATAGCAACAATTAGACATATAAAGTCAAAGCAAACACAACCCTAAGTTGCATCTCAACTAGAGCTATATAAATGCATAAGAGAATGGAGGGTAGACGCTGCTACAGCAGCAGTAAAGAATTCAAACATCTACTGTTACAATCTGCTGTGATTGGTACAGCAGCAGTGAAGAATTCAAACATCTACTGTTATGATCTGCTGTGACTGGTACAGCAGCAGTGAAGAATTCAAACATCTACTGTTTGATCTGCTGTGATTGGTACAGCAGCAGTGAAGAATTCAAACATCTACTGTTATGATCTGCTGTGATTGGTACAGCAGCAGTGAAGAATTCAAACATCTACTGTTTGATCTGCTGTGATTGGTACAGCAGCAGTGAAGAATTCAAACATCTACTGTTATGATCTGCTGTGACTGGTACAGCAGCAGTGAAGAATTCAAACATCTACTGTTTGATCTGCTGTGATTGGTACAGCAGCAGTGAAGAATTCAAACATCTACTGTTATGATCTGCTGTGACTGGTACAGCAGCAGTGAAGAATTCAAACATCTACTGTTATGATCTGCTGTGACTGGTACAGCAGCAGTGAAGAATTCAAACATCTACTGTTATGATCTGCTGTGATTGGTACAGCAGCAGTGAAGAATTCAAACATCTACTGTTATGATCTGCTGCGATTGGTACAGCAGCAGTGAAGAATTCAAACATCTACTGTTATGATCTGCTGTGACTGGTACAGCAGCAGTGAAGAATTCGAGCATCAACTTTTATCATCTACTCTTAAGGGTAACAGCAGCAGTGAAGAATTTAAATGCCTACTTTTATGGGTAAGATCAACTTACACAACTTTATTATGTTCATTATTCCCATTACTGCAGCCCTTATGCTAAATTGATTGAATACAAAAGCCTATCCATCCTAGAAGGAGGAGGAAGCATATGTATCTGGGAACCATGGAGAATAGTCTGACCTGGACCTAGAAAAGGAATCCAGTTTGTAATGCTTTGTAAAAGTGTGTAGCTGCCTCTAGAATGCTTCTAGATCCCATCCCTTTCCAGTATACCATCTGAATAGACAAAGCTCTGGAGGAAACTGCCTTAATACTGCCTGTAATGGATTTACTAGGGTGGGAATAAATAAAGAAAAGTAGCTAAGGACAGTCAGATGGAATCTGTGTCCTTTTTTTGTTCCTTGATAAGAAATAAAAAGCTGATTAGCTTTTCTAAAGGACTGTCACAATAGTATCTGAGCAGCCTCTTCACATCCAGAGTATGCAGAATTTATTCTTCCTGATTTCTAGGTTCTGATGGAAAACTGGGAGACTGATGACTCAATTCAAAGTAAACTCTGAAACCACTTTGGGCATGAATGAGGAGCTCATACTTGAAGATGCCCAAGCCCTTTGGAAAGTCAGATAAGGTTCACCCACCATGAACAGGTGCAACTCAGATACTCTTCTTGCAGGAGTCACAATAATGAGGAGTACAGTTTTTCAAGTCAAAAACCTTAATTCAGAAGGTAACACAATCAGTTTCCCAGTGTTGAGATCCCTCTGAGGAGTAAGTTATTTACAAGGAGGTCTCAGGTGTAAAACTCCTTTCAGAAATTGTTTAACAACAAACAGAGAAGAAAGAGGAGGATCCATGGGAAGACATGCTTAAATGGCCACAGGATGAACCTTTATAGAGGAATAAGTAAGGACAAAGACAACTGACTTACACAAATATTTAAACACTAATGGTACAAAATCCCTGCTGTGCCTCTGGCTTTTGGTTAGGCACCAACTAGGAAATCACTCCCACTTACCAATATAGAATTTTCTAGTATCAGCCTTTCTTGCCTCTCTTAGTACCTGCTGCACATACTCATGAAATAAGTGCCTAAAAGTATTAGAAATGAATCGTCCAGACAGTCAGCTAAAGTTGATTGATATTGGGCTGTATCAAATGCCTCAGTCTTGTGTGAATAGATCCAGTCTGTAATGAAGTTTGTGGTAATTACTCTTGGCAAATTCCATAAGAAGGAATGCCTATGCCACAAGGATGCCACTACAGTTATTTCTGGGGTATCCTTCTGAATCTTCATATTAGCCTGGATATCAGAGGAAAGCTGGAAACAAATAAAGGAAGGGAATGAAAATGCATATATTTTCAAGGCTTGCTTGCAAGGAGGCCTGGAGCAAAACTTGTATAGCTGTCTGTCTTGAAAGGAGACAAATAGATCTATTTGAGGTTCCTCACAGCTATAGCAATTCCTGGAAGACTGCCTCATCCAACTTTCATTCGTAAAGGTCTGTCCTAGTCCTGCGCAGCTTGTCTGCTACTTTATTTTTCTCTTACAGAATGTAAGATGTTTGCAGAGTTAAGGAACATTGAAGATCTAACTTCCAAGCTATCAGTGTAAGCCTGCATAGGCAGTGTAACTGTGTACCTCCATGCTTGTTTGTATATGACATGGCAGCAGTATTGTCTGTAATTACTTGGAAATGCCTTGGGGGCCAAAGATGATACAGAGACTTCAGGGGATCAATCACAACCAACACCTCTTTTAATTTGATGTGCTTTGGTTTGCCTGAACTACTCCATAGGCTTTACACTTTCAGCCCTCTGGAAACTACTCCCCAAGCAAAATCTAACACATCTGTGGTTACAGATTGGAATGGGGTCTGAGGAGAGAAAGGGAGACCTGGGTTTAGTTGAATGTGTTGTCCCCAACAATGCAGTTCCCCTTTTATAAAACACAAAACTAGAATATGATACTCTAGCAAATGCAGACATTGGACCTATGTGTTTTTCAAGTCACCACTGTATCTTTCTCATGTGTAATCTGCCAAGTGGTATCATGAAAATCCAGGAAGCCATGAATCTCAGTATCCTGAGAAATTCTGTAATGGAAATCTAAGACTGATTAGAGAATTTTTGGAACATTCCAGAGGAAGCTTCAACTTGTCTTTTCTTAAAAAGGGCTTTTCAAGAGAGGAGTCTATAAAACATCACAGGAACACAATCCTATGTGACAGAGTCAAGGAGTAATTTGCAGTGTTTATCTGGAAGCCCTGATTGGGCAAAAGAGACCTAACCCATGTTAATGACTCTTAACAAGTACCTTTTAGGTCTAACCTTACCAAGTAACTCATGAGGAATGAGAAGTAACAGGTTCTGTAAAATCAGCATGTTGAACTTTCGAACTGTCACACACAGATTTAGGAATGAAAGATCTAGTACGGGTCTCCAAGAGGCCCCTTTCTTTGGTACCAGAAACATTCTGGAATATAAGCCTCTGCCCCTTTTCCTTAAAGATCCTGGTTCTGTGACTCCCTGGGTGTGTAAAAACTGTAGCACCACTTTTAACACCCAAGACTCCAAAACAATCTTCTGCCAAATGGGAATATTGAGGGTCTGTAGTTGATCTGTCCCTTTTAATGAAAAGAGCTTAGGTTTTTTTTTTTTTTTTTTTTTTTTTTTGCATTTTGCTGGAAATGCTAGTTTGGCTTTTTTGTGTAAAATGGAGTCCTAGCTATCAGAAGAGCCAGACAATACTTCCTTATCTAAAGCTGAATCCAAGATTTCAGACTTTAGCTCATCTGCAAACTTTAGGTTACATACCCAAGCATATCATCGCAACACTACAACAGTATCAGTGGCCCTAGACACATTATCTGCACAATCAGACATACTCTTCAAAATATGATTAGATATATTAGAAAGGGAAGAAGGAGTTTGGTTTAGAAAAGCGCTTTCTTCTGTAGGAAGAGTGGAAGCTAATTCCTTCAGACTGCCAATATGACAGCATAAACTGTCACGTATACACCTGGTAATTCAGAAGGCTAAAGTACAAGATGAAGCATTGTGTTACCTGTACAGTCCAAACTTTTACCCTTATTCTCACCGGGTGAATGGTTGGTACTGATCAATGGTCTGTTGCCAACATGTGCTGCAGTCTAAATGGCAACTGGGTGTGACCTAAACTGAGAGAAAAGAAATGTATTAGCCTCGGGCACCTTATACAGCTTAATCTGCTTTTTTAATGATGGATGCCTGTGTATCTGAATAAATATCAGCAGCATTCAGCACATCCTCCAGGGATGCCTGTACAAGAGGAATAGCTGAGAAATAAGTTGTAACATATCATAATACCTTTTTAGTTTAGGGCAAACATGTATTTGTTCCCATAAACTACTTCATTCATTGTGACAGTGGTTTGATTCAATGAAAATTCGTCCACAGGTGGATAAGAATTAAAGTTTACCTCACAATGCAAGAACTGGGCTTGGGATTCTGTAGGAGAAGAAGCTCTGTCTCTGTCAAAATCAGATTAATTAGATGTAGTTTCTTCAAGAATAACTATCTGTAAAGGCATCAGCTTACCAGTGTTTGTGTTTTTTTCTTAATATGAGTTCCAGTAGAAGAGGACCAACTCAAAGGAGGGACGTCTGCCTGATTAATGGTATCATGCCCCAGTTAGTCCAAGAAGAATCAGCAATTGTGTCTCCCACACCCAGAGAAGATGGTTCTCCCATGCCAGCATCAGTTACTGAAGCAGCCAAAGAGGACATGGCTGCCTCTGTTTCATGCTGGCCAAAAGGACTACAGTGGATGATGTTGGAAAGATAAATGAGTGGTTTGAAGAGCAACTAATTGCCACTGCAGGTGCATCACTCTCAGCTGAAGTGTAGACTGAGTGTACAACAATGGCAAGGATTCCTTGTTCCTTTCCAGATTTTGCAGGTAAAGAGCCAGCCAGACTGGAGTAAATATCCATGCCGTAACTGGGGAAGAAGAATCAAAAGCGATAAATGTTGCTGGAGTGATTCAGTCAGACGCTAAGTTGTCACTGAATGCTCACAAACAACACACTTACACTTTATAACACTTTTTCCAGACTCTTAGGTTAAAAAGATAAAAGTAGAACAGTATTCCCCTGTCACTACTGTTCAAGCACTCATGCATACACTGATGGAATCACAATGGCAGGTAGTTTGACACAAATTCAGTATAAGCATTACACTGGCACACAATTTCTCGCCTGTTCCTCCCTAAACTTTTCTGCCCCAAAAAACTCAAAGTATATACAAACAGTACATAATTTTTCACAACATTAGCTCCAAATGTGATAATAAATGTTATAAACCCAAAATAATAGTTCCTGAGGAAACTTCTGATATTTGTGAAAAAGTACCGGGTTTCTTCAAGAAGAAATACCACTTTTAGTCAAAAAACAGATCAATTACTATTTTTCTTAAAAGGGCAATAATTAATGAATGGAATGATTCCTCATTGGTGATTTATATTCTAGAAATGAAGCTCTTAGTCGATTGCTGCTCCTGTGAAGCCTCAGATATGCTTCATCTAGAGATGGCAAAAAAGTCCTGAAGAATGCTTCACTTGACTGCTGATTTCTATTATTAGGATTAGCCAATCAGCAGTCAGATTGAAGGAAATGGGGGCAACAGTGCTTTTTGAAGTTGACAACTCATATAATGTAAGGGCTACTGCAACAGTGGGAATGATGAACATCTGACTAGAAGAGTAAAAATGCATGGATATACAGAATCAGCTAAGTAGTCTACAAAAAGGATTCATTGACTTTACATCCATCTTTCCACAACCTCATCCATGAAACAAAATCAGTTTTTAATAAAATTGCCCGACACCTTGTTGTGTCTTTTGGCTTTTCCCGGTTAGGGGTCGCTACAATGGAACTCCGGTCCACTAATGACTGGTAGTTGATTTTTATGTGCCGAGTTACCAGCCCTGACGCATAACCTTCAACGAAGGTATGCCCATTCACGCATGTCACCATACAGAAGATGCTCTAACTGAGAATCGAACCAGACAGTGTCTTACTGTGAGGCGACAACGCTACCGCAGCACCACCACTGCGGGTTTAAAATTGCCCGACACCTAATCATCCTATTTGTCATAAGCTATGGTAGGGACCTGTTTTCTTTTTTTGTTAACCTTCATGTAGTTTAATGAAATCAATTTTTTATATATATATATATATATATATATATATATATATATATTTTTTTTTTTTTTTTTTTTCAGAACAGATCTGGAATTTAAAATAAACTTTATTAGTTTTTGCCCTCCAGTTGGATTATTGTGAAACATAGTAATGACATGAGAAAAAAAGTCTCAGAATCTTAACTAAATTAATCAAAGAGTTAGAAAGTTTCCTTTGGAAAAAAAAAACTATTCTTACACATGGCAATTGGGGTTGTGATTTGTTTTCAGAATTTTAGTCCCGTTCCGTATGATTTTTTTCCATAACCCAATCAAGGCATCTATGCTAATGCTGAGCCCAAGAAAGTTCTTTCATTTTAGCAGTGGCACATTCTTAAATATGATGTTAATGGTGTCTAGAGCTTAAAGCGTTATAAAATATATGAAAAAAATCTTCATAAGTATATTTTATTCTATTCTTTAGAGCTCATGTTTTTAAGTAAATTGATAAAACTGTGGCAGTTTTGTAGTAGAAATCAAAGTTGTTCATAAGCTGTACCAGAAACATTAAAAAGTGCAATAATTCAGTAGTATTACCTTGAAAAAAGAAGACAGGTAGCAATTGAATGACATTTCAGTAGCCTGCAAGATTTCTACAAACTCCATGTAAGAAGAAGATGATAACTGCACTATACATTGTGGTCTGTTCAGGAAAAACATGAGGGAGTATTATTCTGTAGAAGTGGCATTTAATGATTACAACAGTATTCAAAATAGTACAATCAAAACCAACAATGGAATTATAAAATACAGGGATAAATATGAGGGGTGGGAAAAGAAGTACAGTATTTATAAAATGGTCACTGCATTGTATCTGGTAGTTAAGGGAATGTACAGGCTAGGTAGACCAGGTAGTACTTACTGGTCATTAGGTCTATGTTTCCATCTTTCTTATCTGTTTCTGTTTTGCTGCATAATTAGGCAAATCTGGCACAGATACATTTTAACAAGTGCTGCTTAGAATTATGCATACAGGTAAGAGAGCGAGAGAAAAGGCCTGTCTGCAGGATTGTACTTACATATTTGTTTGTGCACACCACAGAATCTGCCTCCTTGCTACTGCAGAGTACCAGTGATTTGCTGTGCAGACTTTTGGATGGCAATAAAGGAACAGAGTAAATAAAAAATACTGAATCTGTAGCGGTACCATTTTATAAATCTTAGGCAGGCTATGAATATTCAGTTACTTAGATCTATTCCTGTCCTTCATAATGTGACAGTGTTTTTTTTTTTCTGTGTAGGAAAAAATAATGTTAATGTTTACTGTTTTGATTGTATTTGTTTTGTACCCTGAAAGAATGTCAGATTCTTTTAAGATGTATGTAAACTGTAAGAAACAGATTAGGATTATGTCATGTTAAATAAGTTATAAAGTCATGTCCAAATGATAAAAGTTAATAGTGTGCATCAGCAAAGAAAATATCATCAGTTCTTAATTATTTAATTTTTATTGTAGTTAAGTGATAATAAAGAGTGGGCAAATGGAGAAGCTCTGCCTTGTGCCTCAGGTTATTCAGCTGTGCCAAGTGTATTTATTTATTTATTTTAAGTGGAGTGGATGAGCCTTTTCTCTAAAGGACTATTTTAGTTATGATCTAGGATGTTCATGATCTGAGATGATGATGATGTTGATGTGTGTGTGTGTGTGTGTGTGTGTGTGTGTGTGTGTGTGTGTGTGTGTGTGTGTGTGTGTGTGTGTGTGTGTGCGTGTGTCCGTGTGTGTGCGTGTGTGTGTGTGGTGTGACAGAACAACCAAGGCAGTGCTAGCCATACAGCTTTACAAACATTGTCTGTAGATGATAGTCACTGTTTTTGTGACACGCCGACTCCCTGAGCAAAAATGAGGAGAAAAGGGGTTCATGGATGGATGGGTGGATCTGGGATGTGTAAAGATAAATGAAATATAACAAGCTATACAACAAATAAATGTGAACAATAACACAAAGTGAACAAAATGCAGGAGTCCAAATAAAATACAAAAATCATTATTTTAGACAAGCCTTTTTCAGATTTATGTGGTCTGATTAAATTGTAGTAGTGATGTACTCGGGATAGACTCTGAATGGAAATAAAATATAAGATAATTTATGACTTGCCTTTAAACATGCCAATAAAAATAGAGACAATCTGCCAGAAAATTAAAGTTAAGTAAAATGAGTAATACATTTTGTCTGACATTTTGATATGTGTTCTGGATAATTCTTAAGTGTGAATACTTTTTTCTGTTAATATAACAGGAAAGTTTATCAGAGTATTGTTTGTTTGTGAAACAACTGTCACTCGTCTGGTCAGTACAAAACAGACTAACAGTTGTGGGTTCGGTTCAAGCAGCTTTATTATATACAAACACATCAGGACTGATGTATAAACTTTAATAAACTTATAAACAGACTGACTAATGCACTCATACATGTTAGCATTGTGGTTGTTCTTTCAAAATGTCATTGCTGCCTGCACATGCTCTCTATTTATATGCATGTGTCCTCACTTTGAAATGCTTCTTAAAGTTACAACACTCACTCTGTTCTACATCCTCCCTCTTTGAGAAATAAGTCATTTACTGAAAATGACAACATTCACTGACATGTAATTGTACTGAAATGATCCTTTGACATGCAATTATACAGAACTAAATACAAATAAAACAATCATGTCCAAGTTGTTGTGTATTTTATGCTAGGTCTAGAAATATGACCTGATCGTGTGACATAAGAATTAGAACTGGATCTAGCAACAAGGACTGTCTTTAATGAATGTTTAACTTCAGGGACATCTGGGACAACATCAGGAATAGGAATAGGTACTGAGACATGTTCTTCAACAGGAACATCATTTGAGTTGCTCTGAGATCTAGAGTGTGTATCACAGTTATGATGCTGTGATATCGATTCAGACACTGGAAGAAGATGCCTGTGATTCCTTCTGTATTCTATACCCTCAGATTACACTAAGCAGGATCTCGGCTTGGCACATATACCTCTCACTTGACCAATTAGATCAAATCCTTTTGCCATTTGCATCCTCACTATCTGTCCTTCTTTCAATGGACGAAGAAATCTGCTCATTTTATCATAGCTGGAATTCTGAAAGGAACGTTTTTCTAAATAGTTAGCCTTTGATTGTTCTGGTGTTTTTAGCATTAGGCACCAACAAACTGGAACTGATAGGCAAGGTTGTTCTGGTTTGCCTAGCTAGAAGTCTCTCAGCAGGCAAGCCAAGTAAGTTGTCACAGGGTATATTTCTGAGATTAAGCAAATTCAAGAAGATATCAGTGTTGTCAAGCTTAGACCTTTGTAGTAGTTGCTTTGCAGTTCATACTGCACACTCAGTCAAGCCGTTTGACTGCGAGTATTCCGGACTGCTAGTAATATGGATAAAGTCCCAATCTTTTGCAAATTACTGAAATAACTAACTGGTAAACTGGGCACCATTGTCAGAAATAAGCTTAGTAACAATAGTACTGGACATTAGGTTAGGTAGCAGATTGATCTCAAACCAGTTCGAATAAGAGTCGACCAGCACTAAGTAATTCTGATTGTTCCACTCAAATATGTCAATGGCTACTCCTTACCAAGGTAGTTCAGTAATCTGGCTTAGCTGAAGTGGCTCTTTTTGCAAATTTGGTTTAGTACTATTGCATACTGAACAAGACAAAAGTACTTTATCAATGTCTTTTGACAGAGAAGGTCAAAATACTAGTCCTCTTGCCCTTCAGAACCTAGGTGACCACGATGCAAAATCTGAATGTACTCATGTTGTAAGGAAGTAGGAACAATAACTTTAGGACCTTTGAAAATGATATCATCTTCCACCAACATCTCATCTCTGTAAGGAAAATATGGCTGCACTTCTGTTGGTGCATAAGATTTCTTTGACGTCCATCCAGCACTGATAAAGTGGTTGAGCTTTTTCAAAACTGGATCCATATTTGTATGATCTCTTATCTCATCAAGTTTTGTGGTAGAAAAATTACGCACCTCCATGACGTCAAAATCAAAATTCCGTGCATCAAGCTTTTCTGTGGTATTTCTGGGTGATCTGGATAAGGTATCAACCAGATAAAGAAGTTCACCTTTTATGCAGACCATTTTGAAGTTGTACTTTTTTAATGTGAGCATCATACTTTGTAGTCTCGCTGGAGCTGTATGTATAGGCTTTTTTAAAATAGTGACTACAGGTTGATGATCAGTCTCGATCTGGATAGCTCAGCCATAAATATAATCATGGAACTTCGAACATGCGAACACAATTACGAAAAGTTCCTTCTCAATTTGAGCATACTGCATCTTAGTTTGGGTAAGAGTTCCAGATGCATAGGCTGCTGGTCTTCCCTCTTGAAGAATAACTGCACTAAGACCAAACTTTGAAGCATCATAGGAAAGAATTACTGGCTTGTGGACATCATAGTATTCAATGTAGGTGGACAGGCAATTTTCTGTTTAAGGCCATCGAATGCTTTCTGGTGTTGCTCCAACCATAACCAGGCAACATTTTTGCATGTCATCTCTCTTAAAGGTGCTGATAATTTACTGAAGTCTGGTATAAACTTGCCCAAATTGTTAACCATACTAAGGAAACGCTGTAGAGCTTGGATATTGATTGGAGCTGGCATCTCAAGAATGGCTGTTTGTTTGGAAGTGTCTGCTTGTAAGCCTATACTGGTAAATAAATGACCTACATAAGTAACTTATTTTAGCCTGAATTTACATTTCAGAGGACTCAGCTTTAAATTCATTTCACACACTCTGTCCACAACTTTTCTGAGGTTTCTGACATGCTCTGCTTAACCATTACCTCCAAGTAGTAAATCATCTACTATTATAGCACACAGATAACCTGAAAAAAATTGCTCCATTGCACACTGAAAGACTTCACTGGAAGAATTTATTCCAAAAGGTATTCTGAGAAATCTTAATCTACCAAATGGGGTACTGAATGCAGTAAGTAGTGAAGATTTGCGAACAAGCATTACTTGCCAAAATGAACTCTTTGCATCTAAGACAGAAAAAATAGTGGCATTTGGCATTAGGGCAGCGACCTCCTCAACTATACACATAGGATGATGGGGCCTCTTTAATGATTTATTTAAGTCTTTTTGGTCAATACATATTCTGTTTTCATCTGAGCTTTTCTTATGAGCAACTACCATGGAAGACACCCATTCGGTTGGATCGGTGACTGGACAAATCACACATTGTTTCATCATTTTTTCTAACTGGACTTTGACTTTGTCCTGCATAGCTATAGGAACTTTTCTTGCTGGTCTGACCACTGGACTGACCTCTGGGTCTAATTTCATGGAGTACACAACTGGAAGTTTCCCCAGCTTGTATTCGGAAACATCAGCATATTCTGAGAAAATAGCATTGGTGAAACTGGAACTAGGACATGTGCTTACATGATGGACTTCTTTGGTAAAAGAATGTAGTTTCATTCTTAAATTGTCTCTGAGTCCCAACAATGACCGCACTAGTCTTCTGACTACATAAAATTGCAAGCTGTAGCTGTTCCCAGCTGAATAGCGTGAAAGCACTACTGAGCCTTTGGTCTGAATCTCTTTACCTCCATAAGCAACAAGCTTCGCACAATTGGCCAAATTAAGTTGTTCACCAGCTCTTACTCTAGCAAATATTCTGCTGACAATAAATTGCACTTTGAACCAGCGTCTGTTTGAGCTCCGTAGGTTTACCATTGATCAGGACAGTACAAAACACTTTGTTCTTTGCCAACAAATCTACTGCATTAAACATTTCACCGACCACTGATACACCATGTACATAGAAAGTAGAGTTGCAGCTTTCTATATGATCAGCTTGCTTTTCTGAGTGGCCTTTCTTAATAAATGAATGAGACTTGCCTGATTTACAAAACTTTTAAAGTGGTTCCATTCTTTACAGTTGTGACATTGCTGACCAAATGCTAAGCACTTCTCTCTTTTACACTCATGATTGGCACCACAATTATGATAGTTAACAATAAGACTTGACTTGGGTTTTGCTAACTCACCCTCATGGTGCACTGAGCATGTCCATTTTACTCAGCTAGTCTTAGAACTGGCTGGAAAGTTATGGGCTCTCCCTGGAAAATCCTGCAGGGGCTGCAGCTGCCATGTGCTTAGACCTGTTTCTGCTAGCCAAATGCTGCATGCTGTCTATGTTTGCTCTAGAGGCTGCTGAAACCATGTTCTTATCACTTGCAAGCATATTTGTGTGCCTTTCTGTAAGCTCATGTATTTGACAAATCTGTATAGCTTTGCTAAATGTTAAGCCAGTGTCATGAAGCAAAATCGCACTGCAGCATTATTAACACCACATACACGCCTGTCTTTTATCAACTCATCTTTCAAATCTGCACATTTTAGCCTTGTTTCTCAAGTTAGTAATATAAGCTCCAAACATTTCTCCTGACTTTTGGTCTCTTGTATAAAACAGGTGCCTCTCCAATGTAACATTTGTGTGGGGGTTACACATTTCTCTAAATGTATGTTTTAAGCACTCATGTCCTCCCTTGATTCAGCTTGTACAACAATATGGCAGTTCTCCCCTTCTTCTGCATACACTGCTGGTGCATACACAAATAAACTCTATCTTTTAATGACTTCTGACCCCCCCCCCAAGTTAAGCAAAATAAATGCCCTCACATGTGCATCTTTATCAGAAAAAAGCTGCTTGTGTGAAAATATTGTATTCTTGCTCAAATACTCCCCAAGTCTTTGCAATATTATGATCAAACACAAGTGGACTGGTTCTGCGAAGTGCTTCTGCCATGCCAACACACAGTAATAAAGACCCTTGGAATTATGCGCAAAACACATATACATCAGAAATGTATGCCAGAACTTATAATTGTGCCCAATAGTACAGCAGACTCTTTGGAATAACTGTACTTTGTAAAATAAGTCTCCATAATACAAGAATGCTTTGAAATCAATATACTTTGCAAAACCACTCCTTATCAGTGTAAGAAACACTTCAAAATGACCTCACTTTGCAAATGAACTGTACACAGAACAAGAAACTTTTCAAAATGGCTGTACTTTGCAAAATAACTCTGTACAGTTTGAGAAACACTTTGAAATGACTGCACTCTGTGAATAAAATGTACACAACATGAGAGACTTTTTGAAATGACTGCATTCTGACTGCATTTTGCAAAATAACTACTTTGCACTCAGTAAACTCTTTGAAATAATTGTACTGCATTAAAGCACACACTGCAAATACTTTGCACACTCTGAAATACTTTGAACAACTCTAGTTATACTTTGAATAGCTTTAGTCAATGTGAAATAGTAGCTCATGTCACAACATGGACGTTTACTAAAATATATGCAGTCACCTTGCCTTTTTATGCTTATTTTGCCATTTTATTGTGCTTGTTATGCCCATTTGACCTCTTATCATGCCCGTTATACTTTTCTTATGCTTGTTTTACATTAAACGTGCTTGTTATGCACATCGGAAGTAACTCAACACCCACATAAGTATTTTTGATAATTCTATCAAATTTCATGGTTTTGAATATTTCATTTAATCAATGCATTTTGTGCTTGTGTTTTGTGCTGCTCGCTTTTGTGCTTGGCAAATGCTTTGTATTGTTTTCTTTAAAAAATAAATAATTTATGAGATTTTTGGTTACCTGAAGTTCATTTCTGGCCTTTTTTATTTTAATTGTTTGAGCACTGTATCACCCAACCTGCTCAATGTACCTTCACCGTTAACTCTGCACCTCATGGCTTGAAGAAATTGCACTCTCTGTCCCTGTTCTGACACCATGTCACTTGTCCAGTCAGGATTAAACAGACAAACAGTTATGGGTTTGGTTCAAGCAGCTTTATTATATACAAACACATTAGGATTGAGGTTAGCAAATTAAACTTAAAATAAACATATAAACAGACTGTCTACTGCACTCATACATGTTAACACTCTGGCTGTTCTCCCAAAATAGCACTGCTGCCTGCATATGCTCTCTATTTATATACACATGCCCCCACTTTGAAATGCTTCTTAAAGTTACAATGCACAGTCTGCTCTATAACAACCCCCTAACCCCTTCAGATGTGCTTTCAGTTTCCATCCTGGGCACAAGTAGCAGAATTTGTGTTTTCATTCCAATATCTAATCCAAGACAGGTCATCTTGGTTTAGTTTACCTTTACCTCTGTGATATAAATCTATCCAGTGGTCATATGAAATCAGAACACGGGTATTAAAAATGTTGTCAAATGACTTGTACTATGCACAGCACATAAAACTGTGCAAAAATGTGGCCTTAGTCACTGATGGTGATTTGACTAGGATTGCTACATTCATCTTTGCATTGGCTAAAGGTGTTTCAAATCACTGACTGTCTGCAATTAAGAACTCAAAAAAACACATTTTTATAGGGGGCACACGCCCTGTACCTCACACAATGCCCAAATACCACATCTTGAAATATGTTAACTCTATAACTTTACTGAACATTGTGGGCAAGAAGAAATGGCATAAACTCCATTGTTCTGCAGACTTATTATTTTCAGTGTAGATATTTTGACAAAAAACATGTGAACTGACAAAAAAAAAAGATTTGATGATTCCTGTTTCATCGGGACCCTACTCAATAAACTGCAAGACTCTTGATTTAATGCTGCAATCCTTGTGGTTGTGAACGACGTTTGCTTTTAGGGGAATTTTAATCACCTCCGTGATTTATTTTTTCTTGTTGTCTTTCTGTTATTGGTAAATGTATTTCTGATTACCACTGAAACAGTTTGTTATATGTAGAATAAGAGCAACAATACATTTTCATATACTGGCACTTATGCTCAGACTGCATTGCTTGTTAAAGTAGACCTTTGAATACCTGAATTCTGATGTAATGTTAAAAAAGAAACCTTTTGATGCCTATTGAGTAAAAGATATATTCGTCTATTTTGAGTACAAATTAGTCATAATAATTTTGTACATTTTAAAACTTGTGATAAGCTGCTGAATTACTTTTTGGTGAATTAAATCTTGTTGAATCAAAGTAACTGAAAAAAGAAATTACCAAATCAGAAAATAAATAAATAAATGAAAAGGCATGATGTTATTTTGCAGGGAAGCAATCCTTTTTGAATTGTACATGTGAGGTGCTGCAGCATGTATTCTGCTTCTATGAAACCTTATACAGACAGGGAGTACTTTAGGTTTGCATTTTTTCCTGGATTGATGACTATGATATGATATAATGTGATTTGTCAGAATGTGAACTGGCGATAAACATTGATTTAATATTTTATTATTGTATTTATTTATTTATTTATTTATATTTGTTTACCTGGGTAGTGCACTTATCAGCACTGACCCAGCTCAGCCTGGAAGAAATACAAATCATTTTGCAAACAGAGTAGTTCAGACTAATTACATTGAGACAAACTATATATACATTCTGGAAACAAGTACAGTGTAATGTACAATCAAGCAGAGTGTAATGTACAATATGCAAATTATTTTTTTCAAGTGGGTCAATCTTCAGTCAGTTTTGAAAGAGGAGAAAAATATGTGGAAAGAGGATAGGTTAAGTGATATGCATCAATTTCCTTTATGTCAATTGCGAGTGCTTGCCAAAGGGATGGTGCCTGAGAGTTAAAAGCATGTACAGTGCTCAGGAATTTGGTTCTAGGGGTAATGAGAGTTTGTGTGGCTTATGGGTAGTGTGTCATGTTGCATGGTGTCTTTTTCATGAAGTCCAGCTACAAGGGGAGCAAATGTGTGGAGTCAGAGTAGTTTGTAGAGTTGGAATCCTAAATTAAGGTGGATCTTTTTTTATGGGTAGTCATTTAGCTTTTTCAAGGGTGATATAGTGATGCTCACAGAAAGGCAAGTGTGTACTGAATCAGCAGATGCTGTGGAGATAGTCTAGAGCAGGGGTGTTCAACAGGTGGCCCTACAGCCTTAATCTGGCCCATCAATACATTTTTATCT
Source organism: Protopterus annectens (assembly GCF_019279795.1). Taxonomy (NCBI): domain Eukaryota; kingdom Metazoa; phylum Chordata; order Ceratodontiformes; family Protopteridae; genus Protopterus; species Protopterus annectens. The sequence goes on from NC_056745.1 coordinate 295,198,834, forward strand.
GGCCCTTGCTTATTCTATAACAAATTGTTTTGAATAGACAGATATATGTTGGACAAGGTAATGTGGCCTCCCAAACCTTCCCAAGTATAGTGATTGGCCCTTGAAATATATGGTATGTGGCCCCTGAGACAAAAAGGTTGGACACCCTGGTCTAGAGTGTGACAATGTATTTCTTGGAGGCAGAAGTAAAACTTGGAAGCCATTATCAAGTTGAGAAGGGAGAGTTCCTTTGTCAAATGGCCATTCTGGCTTATGGGGTAAAAAGGGGAGATCACTGCTGTCCAGAAAAGCAGGGAGTTTATTTTTCTCTCACTTTGCTATGTGGGTTCCCTATTAAATCAATGAACACTTAAAATAGCGAACACTGTTTAATTGAACCTTTTTAATTGAAACGATGAAATCTCGAATGCTAGGAACAGCGATTTTTTTTTCCCAGGGAAAAAAAAAACACTGGGCCATTCTCAGGACTTTGCCATTTCCTCCACTGTGGTGGGATCTTGGAGTTGGTATATTTAAGTGGGGAGGCGGGTTGTGGGGGTGAAGCCCTCCACTTTATTTTGTGTTTGGTTGTTTTTTTTTTTTTTTTTTTTTTTTTTTTTTTATGGAGCAGCAATTTTGTTCTGTGTGTTCAGCATTTTGCTGTTTCGATATTTTAGGGTCGAATATACAGTGTTCCCTGTTATAATACAGACCCGCTATGTGAAATGAAAGTTTAGTGACTGAACAAGCCATAATCCTAGTTATTTGAAGATGGAGGTTGTCCTTATGGAACGGTTATGTAAGTCAAAGATAGTTTTACAGTCAGGTGCTCGATGAATTTTCTGTGGAGTTCCAAACAGCATAGGTTTAATCTTTATGGGTTTTAGAAACAGTTTCTGGTTTATGAGCCATTGGTAGAGTTCATGTGAGTCCTACCGGAGTTGGTACTGAATGCTGGTGTGAGAGTGACTTGATTGGTAAATGACCATGTCATCAGCATAGAGGATAAGTGGGAGATAGAGGAGGTCACAAGGAAGTTTGTTAATGAATATGGAGAAGAGGAGGGGGGACAATAATGGATTTGTGTTGTACACCTTTGGTAATAGGTGGAGTTTCTTATTGGGAGGATCCTATTTTAACTCTGAAGTGCCAGTCAGTGAGGAAGTTTGTAAATTAGAGAGCAGCATCCATAATGACAGCAATTTCAATCGGTTTGTTTTGGAGAAGATAATGGTTAATGAGGTTAAATGCATTTGTCAGCTCTATAAACAGGGTGCCTGGAAAACCACTGCAAGGTATCAGAATTTCTCAAATCATGGTTTGCCACTCACTATAGGTCTTACCTTTTAAAACGGAAAACCACTTTCTCTGACAAAGGCCAGACGATATGCTACAAAGTACATACCATAAAAGTGTCAACTTCAGTGAAACTCCATCCTTTTTTAAATGTCACCACCTCTCAGTGAACAACTATATCTTTACAAATGCCTACCTAGTTCAAAATGTGTTCATATAACTGTCTTGTCGGTGTTTGTAGGTGGGGGACACAGGAATCTTTGCCATTAGTATATCCTGCTGATGTAATAATTTTACTTCAGGGGTTAACATACTGATAGCTAAATGTATCACTCACGTCTCTTAAGTCTGCAGTTATATTCAATAACTGACTAACTCATTCCACCAAAGTATCTATCCTGTACTCCTCTTTCACCTTAACATTTTGTGAAGTTTATATCTTGAGCCATTTACTGCTAACCTGTTGTTTTACAATTAAAGCAAGTAGTCCAGTTAAAGACAATGAGTAACCAGTACAGGAAAATCAAATGTTCATTATAAACTTTGTCATGACATAGTGCTGTATTTGGATCTGTATTAGATGATCGAAGTTTTACTACTTCAAATCAGTAAACATTGGACACTATTGATCAAACAAAACAAATAAAACAAAAGGGTGTAGGCAGGGGGGCAAACCCCTGCACCCTCCACCCCCCTGCTACTTAAATGTACCAACTCAGAGATCGCATTTCAGTGCAATACAGTGCGGAAATGGAAGATTTCCATTTCCTACACTCTAGCGCGATGTTGGAGTTGGCATATTTAAATAATGGGGGGGTGTGGGTGCAAGCCCCCCTGCTTACACCCTTTTCTTTTATTTATTTTTTTTAAATGTTTTAATGATGATTCAATGTTTTACTACTTTGATCAGTAGTGTTCGATGTTTACTGATTCAAAGTAGTAAAACTTCGATCATCTAATATAGACCCCTGTATTAAACCTTAATAATTACTTAATGTCATTTTTGTTGACTTTTTGATATACCATATTCTTCAAACTCACTCACTCAACTGTAACTTTCAAAAAGACTGACATACAAATGACTCTATATGTATTGCAGCAGTATGTGCATACTTGAGTCTCCGATTTCAGTGTAATCTTAACATTTTTATGAGACTTAAACTCATTGTCTCTACTTTGTATGACTTAAAAGTTTCATAGCAAGCAAGCAAATTAAGTAATAATTATGAAACTACACTTGTTTGATATCCAGCTCTGATATTTTTTAAAGAAATGTAATTGCTTTGTATATTAGGGATATACAAACATTTACAGAGCATGTCTTTTAGCAAAATGTTAGAATATCCAGGCATATTTTCTTCTATCATTTCATATTACATTTTTTGTTGCTAACACGCCTTTATGTATTGTAAGCCCTCATAACATTTTTTTTTTACTGACAACTATCAATATAGTTCTGAACATAGAGGATTATGAGCAAAATGCAGATCAGAACCAAATTATTATGTATGCAAGATATGGAGGACAAAAAATTCACCTCAAGAATGGAATAAAGATGACTGGCTGTTTGACTAAACCTTTTAAAAATCTGTAAATAATATATTTAATTGTCTTAGAATATTAAATCTTATAATTCAGAAAATCTTATTGTAAAATGTCATCTATTTCTTTTTTCTACACACTTTCATCTTAAAATATACTATCAAAAATTCTTTAAAAGATACACAATTCTGAGTTACATCGCTATGCCCAGTATAAAAACTACAGGTTTCTTCCTAAGTCGCTCTTCCACGCGATGCTGTATTATAGCTTTCAGATTCATAAGCACATGTATTATACTCACTGTATTTAGCACTCTGACTGGACCAGCTGCCATATAAGTTAGGGTATTGTCTGACATGCCGTACTCAGTAGCTAACTCCTGATATATTGTGCATTGCTGTCATAACACACACATAGATTCATAAAACAATTTCATTCACTAGGCCTAATGGCAGAGATGAGGTCATTACCATAGTTCTTTGAGAGCTTTCACTGACAGGAATTTGAGTTTGTCACTGTATGGGGGGGAGTGGAGACAAGTAAGCTAAGATATCATATTTGGCTGTACCATAAGAACATGGGGACCAGTACAATTTATTTTACCTTGAAAAAAAGTGTATTTTTAATGTTTGTTAATGTTCATAGGTTCATAGGTAAGTACTATGCTCTCTGCCCTTGAGACCCATTTTAAGCCTAGCCAATTTCCCTTTTTGTGTTTGAATTAATCTGCCATGTTTGGTTATAGATGGCCTTACCCATTCCATGGGCAATCATTATATATTACCCCTAATACGAATAACTGGATCATACCATAGATAGTCTGAAGGGACATATGCATAGGATTAAGCATTTATTAAGCAAGATATGCCTGTCCTTCCAAACCATTGTACAGATGTTGCAGAAGAGGTTTATATTCCTAAACCAATTATTTCTGATGACATTTGGCTTGCTGATGTGTTGTAAATTCATGAGTATTGGGTGAAAGATGTCTTGTATGCCAGAGACAGGCCACCTCGTACCAGTTTGTAGGTTACTGAGTATAGTGACAAGGCTTTGAGTTGGTCCATGTAAGACATGTTTTTTAGACCTTGTATACTTTTGGAAAGGTATCTGTGCATGATTTCTGTAAGATGAGCAGCACATCGACATTGATGAGGACTGGTGCAGTCAAACTCACTACACCAACTGTCAGTACATAGTTCTGATCTATAAACCAATGTAGTTGGGACTAGCCTGTGTGCAATTGTTGTAGTGTTTCTGAGTCATACAAGATCCTGTGGGTGGGGGTCTTTTGCACGTGTACTCAATACATAGAATATTGTGGGTACACAATGGGGTAAGATCAAGCACAAGATCGTAACCCATTGTGTAGCAATCTTTATGAATTGCTTATGACTTTTGTACACCTTTATAGTGTTTGCCAGCTTTATCTCATTAGGTGCAATGCTTATGAATCTAGCCTGACAAGTCTGTATTAAGCAAATCCTTATTCATCCAGAGCAAACTTATCTTAGACAATCATATATTTCACTTAAATTGTATGAAATTAAACAGGACACTTCCCAATAGCCACCTATTTAGAAAGTCAATCTCTCCCATAATGAAATAGCTTAATCTCACAACTTCAAATCAGCATTTTAGCCTCTCTAGTGAAAAAATAAAAAACTAGCCCACCAACACCAAATGATTTCTGCCCCATTGCCAGTGTATTTCCCACAGCTGAAGTCCTCATTCTTTCTAAACAAATGCTAGAGTACATTGAAACCTGCCATGGAATTCAACCCAAATACAGCAGTGTCACCGCCATCTACATGATTACAAAACAAATATCAAATATGGAACAAGGCTTTCTTAAAGGATCAGCCTTCCTGTACTTATAGATATCTTTCAGAAATGTTGAGCACAATCTACTGTTCTTACAACTTAGACAGTGTGGGTACTCAGGAAAGGTTTTCTCTTGGATAAATAATTTTTTAGTAGTAAGAATTTTGCTGTAATCTTTGGTAAAAAAAAAAAAAGACAAAAACACTCCTCTGCTACTGCTGCTGTTCTTATTAGGTGTCTCAGAAGGCACTTTTCCTTACTTATCAACAGTCTTTCCACAGATCTACTTCTCACTAATGGATTTTTCTGTACAGACAATATTGTACTATCCCAGTCCAACAAACTTCCTTCAGAAGGCCCCATAACAAGACTTGAAATCTCTTTAGAACTGTCTGTCCTTGAAAGAATTATAAATTAATGCACAAACATCCAATGTAATGCTTTTTGGTACAAAAGAATGTTCATCCAGTCACTAAAAATTAACCTGATGACAACTGTTTTCCCACATTAACAGAGCAAACATATGTAGATTTTATTTTTTATCATACTTCGTTCTTTCATTCCTATACTGTAATTCAATAACAAATAATATTAAACCAACTAAAAGTAGCTTATGAAATATCCAAACTTTTAATTGAAAAAGCAACGTATGTCATTGCCCTAAATGTTTCAATACAAATCCTACAATATGGATTGTCTGTCATAGTTCTCAGCTCCTCTCAAAACTTCTCCCAAATGCAAACAACAGAATATAAAATTCTGGCACAAAACTATCAACACTACTGCATTACAATTCAGCAAGTAGACCGGTTACCCAACACTGCTTACTAAAAATTCTGGCCTGCCAGGTATTAGCATTCTGCCCTTCCCACTCGACCCCACATGTACAGATACACTGAAAAACAAACTTACTCCTAAATATTGACGGTTTCCAGAAATCAAGAAGCCGTGCCACTAATCACATTCCCTGCTATCCAGCTTTTGGTGAAAAGGCTTTCTGTAAAACTGCCCCTGCACACACACTCTTTCAGCTTAATAGACATAAATTAACCAGCTTCTCCTTTTTCTTTAGACAACTATAGCTGCACCAAACAAAACAAACAGATCCTGGTTCAGTGATCTAAAAAAAGGGCATCTTCAGTTTTATCGGAAACAATGCTACAATAGCAACACATACATTGCTTTCTTGTCTTGCCACTCAATCAAAAAACACTCTAAAGTATAGGTGTTTATAGGCACCTTTGTAAATACTACTGTAATTGTTCATATTATACATATGAAGAATTCATGTCACCTTAGTTGTAAAGTGCAGTCTAGCTTGTTAACTTTAATGCCTGTATCGTGTAATCAACAATTTGTTTGCTCTGTGTATCTTGTTTTATACTATGCTGCTATTATGTGAATTTCTTATGTGAAACTCATGTATCTTTCATGTTGCTGCAACTTTGCATCGCTCGTGTTTTTGTCATTGCCATTGCGGTGTGGGTCATGACTGAAAAGGGTCATCTGACCATCTCACTCACCTGGTTAACAAACTTAGCCAATTAGTATACGAAAATCAGCAAACAGATATAATATATTATCAGTTTCCATTTTAAAATTTGTACTAGCAGTGGGATAGAAGACTAATGCATCCACTTAAAATAGTGAAAAGACACCCAGCATCTCATAAAACAAACTCATACCTATCATTATTAGAAACATAGTGGAGCATTTAGGTTCCCTTACATAATGAAGCAGTAAAAATGTAGAATTTTGGTGGTTACTTCTCAGTTCTCAGTAAAACATCACATCCACCCTGTAGGAAAATCCATTCCCATAGTCAAAAACAAAAGGAAAATGAAAAAAAGAAAAAAGGAAAGAAACAAAACCTGCCATGTGCCAGAACCTATAGTCATCCATCTGTCCAATGATGTCACACATCATTTCAAATAGAGCCCCTATAAACAGTCATCACCATCCATAGACACCACTGGGTATGAAGTGATCAGAGTCGATTGTGAGGCCTTTCTTCCATGTCATACACTGTACAAACACCTACAGATAACGTATACCTACCAAATGTCTTTGGGATATATGAGGAAACCATAATACCTGGAGAAGACCCACCCAAATACAGAGAGGAAATGCAGACTCTTTGCAGAGAGCATCCCAGCCAAAAAGTGAACTGGAGAACTTGTTGTGAGATTGCAGTGTTACATTGTGTGCCACCAAACTGTACTCATACAAGACACAAACTGCAAACTTGTCCTCGGACAGAAGGATAGCCAATCCTTTTGAGCTATGTGCATTAGGAAATGAGAAAAAATGTTCAGTCCTTAAAACAGCAATATTTAAAATGTGAAAGCAAATGTTTGTAGAACACATTTTTAATAGTGATAGTCAAATATAAGTAAGACTATGTTTACCTATAGGTTGTGACCTTTACCTCCTCGGGGAGAAAGGTCATAGGTAAAGTACTACTGCTAAGAGCAACCTAGCCTTAACTACACCTGCTGTTAGTTTGCCTTTTATTTCATTTGCAAATCATGTGTCCTAGCTCTCAGACAAGGTAATAATTTACTTAGACAAGTGTAATGACCTTGCTGTGTGGTATTTGATGCCTGTAGAATATTTAATTCCATTGTGAGCAGATACCCAAATGCTTCAATCAAAATTCTCTGAGTCAAATGTTTCTGTTGCATATTATACGGACTAATGCAAACAGAAAGGAGCTATGAAGACCCTTACAAATTACTTGTATTAAGTAGCTCCTAGGCTGCTGAGCAAGTAACATGTTACCTGCCATCTGACCATCTAACTGATAGCACAGTTGTCAATGCTATGAGTCGTTTGTATAGATTTCAACAACACGGTAATGATTTAAATAATAATTATGAATTGCAATGACTTTGTATTCTGATTAGTTGTTAAAGAGTCTGTCTTGTACAATTGCTAGTAAATGTAGCGTAACCTTCTAGAGACATCTATTACAAACCGTGCTTTGTTTGTACCTGTGT